>NC_092007.1:5727574-5769727 GCF_044704955.1 Pristiophorus japonicus | reverse complement strand
GAGAGTGAGAGTGAGGGGAGAGAGAGAGACAGTGAGAGAGCGAGGGGAGAGAGAGAAAGTGAGAGAGTGAGGGGAGAGAGAGAGACAGTGAGAGAGCAAGGAGAGAGAGAGAGAGAGAGACAGTGAGAGAGTGAGGGGAGAGAGAGACAGTGAGAGAGGGAGGGGAGAGAGTGAGACAGTGAGAGAGTGAGGGGAGAGAGAGTGAAGGGAGAGAGAGAGAGAGAGAGTGAGAATGAGGGGAGAGAGAGACAGTGAGAGTGTCAGGGGAGAGAGAGCCAGAGAGAGAGAGTGAGGGGGGAGAGAGACAGTGCGAGAGTGGGGGGAGAGAGAGTGAGTGAGAGAGTGAGGGGAGAGAGAGGGAGACAGACAGAGTGAGGGAGAGAGCAACAGTGAGAGAGTAAGAGGAGAGAGAGAGAGAGACAGTGAGAGAGAGAGAGACAGAGAGAGAGAGCGAGAGAGAGTGAGGGGAGAGAGAGTGAGTGAGAGAGTGAGGGGAGAGAGAGAGAGACAGACAGAGTGAGGGGAGAGAGACAGAGAGAGTGAGGGGAGAGAGAGAGTGAGAGTGTCAGGGGTGAGAGAGCCAGAGAGAGACTGAGGGGGAGAGAGAGAGACAATGAGAGAGTGAGGGGAGAGAGGGGAGAGAGAGACAGTTAGAGAGTGAGGGGAGAGGCAGACAGTGAGAGAGTGAGCGTAGAGAGAGAGAGATAGAGTCAGGGTAGAGAGAGAGAGTGAGAGAGTGAGGGGAGAGAGAGTGAGTGAGAGAGTGAGGGGAGAGAGAGAGAGACAGACAGATTGAGGGGAGAGAGACAGAGAGAGTGAGGGGAGAGAGAGAGAGAGAGAGAGTGAGCGGAGAAAGAGAGGGTGAGGGGAGAGAGAGAGACAGTGAGAGAGCGAGCGGAGAGAGAGAGAGTGTGAGGGGAGAGAGAGAGAGACAGTCAGAGAGTGAGGGGAGAGAGAGAGAGAGCGAGGGAGAGAGACAGACAGTGAGATTGTGAGGGGAGAGAGAAAAAGTGAGAGAGTGAGGGGAGAGAGGCAAAGAGAGAGTGAGGGGGAGAGAGAGAGAGAGAGAGATGGGAGAGATGGACAGTGAGAGTGAGGGGAGAGAGAGAGAGAGCGAGGGGAGAGAGAGAGACAGTGAGATAGTGAGGGGAGAGAAAGAGAGTGAGAGAGTGAGGGGAGAGAAAAAGTGAGAGAGTGACGGGAGAGAGAGAGACAGTGAGAGAGCAGGGGAGAGAGAAAGTGAGAGAGTGACGGAGAGAGAGAGACAGTGAGGGGAGAGAGAGAGAGTGAGAATGCGGGGAGAGAGAGGCAGTGAGAGAGAGAGTGAGAGAGAGAGAGGGGAGAAAGAGACAGTGAGAGAGTGACGAGAGAGAGAGAGAGAGTGGGGCGAGAGAGAGAGAGAGAGAGAGTGACGGGAGAAAGAGAGCGAGTGACAGAGTGAGGGGAGAGCGAGGCAGTGACAGAGAGTGAGGGGAGAGAGAGAGAGTGACAGTGTCAGGGAAGAGAGAGCCAGAGAGAGAGAGTGAGGGGGGAGAGAGACAGTGCGAGAGTGGGGCAGAGAGTGAGTGAGAGAGTAAGGAGAGAGAGAGAGCGACAGAGTGAGGGAGAGAGAGACAGTGAGAGAGTGAGGGGAGAGAGAGACAGTGAGAGAGTGAGGGGAGAGAGAGAGACAGTGAGAGAGTGAGGGGAGAGAGTGAGACAGTGAGAGAGTGAGGGGAGAGAGAGAGAGTGAGGGGAGAGAGAGAGCGAGTGACAGAGTGAGTGGAAAGAGAGGGAGTGAGAGAGAGTGAGGGGAGAGAGAGAGAGTGAGACAGAGTGAGGGGGCAGAGAGAGAGACAGTGAGAGTGAGGGGAGAAGGAGACAGTGAGAGAGTGAGGGGAGAGAGAGAGACAGTTAGAGAGTGAGGGGAGAGGCAGACAGTGAGAGAGTGAGCGTAGAGAGAGAGAGATAGAGTGAGGGTAGAGAGAGAGAGTGAGAGAGTGAGGGGAGAGAGAGTGAGTGAGAGAGTGAGGGGAGAGAGAGAGAGACAGACAGATTGAGGGGAGAGAGACAGAGAGAGTGAGGGGAGAGAGAGAGAGAGAGAGAGTGAGCGGAGAAAGAGAGAGTGAGGGGAGAGAGAGAGACAGTGAGAGAGCGAGCGGAGAGAGAGAGTGTGAGGGGAGAGAGAGAGAGACAGTCAGAGAGTGAGGGGAGAGAGAGAGAGAGCGTGGGGAGAGAGACAGACAGTGAGATTGTGAGGGGAGAGAGAAAAAGTGAGAGAGTGAGGGGAGAGAGGCAAAGAGAGAGTGAGGGGAGAGAGAGAGTGAGGGGAGAGAGAGAGAGAGAGAGAGATGGGAGAGATGGACAGTGAGAGTGAGGGGAGAGAGAGAGAGAGCGAGGGGAGAGAGAGAGACAGTGAGATAGTGAGGGGAGAGAAAGAGAGTGAGAGAGTGAGGGGAGAGAGGCAGAGAGAGAGTGAGGGGAGAGAGAGAGACAGTGAGAGACTGAGGGGAGAGAAAAAGTGAGAGAGTGACGGGAGAGAGAGACACAGTGAGAGAGCAGGGGAGAGAGAAAGTGAGAGAGTGACGGGAGAGAGAGAGACAGTGAGAGAGCGAGGGGAGGGAGAGAGAGAGTGAGGGGAGAGAGAGAGAGTGAGAATGTGGGGAGAGAGAGGCAGTGAGAGAGAGAGTGAGAGAGAGAGAGGGGAGAAAGAGACAGTGAGAGAGTGACGAGCGAGAGAGAGAGTGGGGCGAGAGAGAGAGAGAGAGAGAGTGACGGGAGAAAGAGAGCGAGTGACAGAGTGAGGGGAGAGAGAGGCAGTGACAGAGAGTGAGGGGAGAGAGAGAGAGTGACAGTGTCAGGGAAGAGAGAGCCAGAGAGAGAGAGTGAGGGGGGAGAGAGACAGTGCGAGAGTGGGGCAGAGAGTGAGTGAGAGAGTAAGGAGAGAGAGAGAGCGACAAAGTGAGGGAGAGAGAGACAGTGAGAGAGTGAGGGGAGAGAGAGACAGTGAGAGAGTGAGGGGAGAGAGAGACAGTGAGAGAGTGAGGGGAGAGAGAGACAGTGAGAGATTGATGGGAGAGAGAGACAGTGAGAGAGTGAGGGGAGAGAGTGAGACAGTGAGAGAGTGAGGGGAGAGAGAGAGCGTGAGGGGAGAGAGAGAGCGAGTGACAGAGTGAGTGGAAAGAGAGGCAGTGAGAGAGAGTGAGGGGAGAGAGAGAGAGTGAGAGTGTCAGGGGAGAGAGAGCCAGAGAGAGTTAGTGAGGGGAAAGAGAGAGACAGTGAGAGTGGCAGGGGAGAGAGAGCCAGAGAGAGAGTGAGGGGGAGAGAGAGAGAGACAGTTAGAGAGTGAGGGGAGAAGGAGACAGTGAGAGAGTGAGGGGAGAGAGAGAGACAGTTAGAGAGTGAGGGGAGAGGGAGACAGTGAGAGAGTGAGGGGAGAGAGAGACAGTGAGAGAGTGAGGGGAGAGAGAGAGAGAGACAGAGTGAGGGGGAGAGAGAGACAGTCATAGAGCGAGTGGAGAGAGAGACAGTGAGACAGTGAGGAGAGATAGTGTGAGAGTGAGGGGAGAGCGAGACATAATGAGAGAGTGAGGAGAGAGAGAGAGTGAGGGGAGAGAGAGAGACAATGAGAGAGTGAGGAGAGAGAAAGAGAGAGAGAGAGAGAGTGAGGTGAGAGAGAGAGAGTGAGGGGAGAGAGAGAGAGAGAGAGTGAGGGGAGAGAGAAAGAGAGAGAGAGAGAATGAGGGGAGAAAGAGAGAGAGAGAGAGAGTGAGGGGAGAGAGAGAGAGAGAAAGACAGTGAGATAGTGAGGGGACAGAGAGAGAGAGAGTGAGAGAGACAGTCAGAGAGCGAGGGAGAGAGAGAGAGAGCGACAGTCAGAGAGCGAGGGGAGAGAGAGAGAGTGAGAGAGTGAGGAGAGATAGAGGGAGGGTGAGGGGAGAGTGAGGGGAGAGAGAGAGAGAGATAGTGAGAGAGTGAGGGGACAGAGAGACAGTGATAGAGTGAGGGGAGAGAGAGACAGTGAGAGAGTGAGGTAAGAGAGAGACAGTGAGAGAGTGAGGGGTGAGAGAGAGAGAGTGAGGGGAGAGAGAGAGAGTGAGGGGAGAGAGAGAGACAGTGAGAGTGTGAGGGGAGAGAGAGAGAGAGAGACAGTGAGAGAGTGAGGGGAGAGAGAGAGAGTGAGGGGAGAGAGAGAGACAGTGAGAGTGCGAGGAGAGAGAGAGAGAGAGAGAGACAGTGAGAGAGTGAGGAGAGAGAGAGAGAGAGAGTTAGGGGAGAGAGAGAGGGGAGAGAGAGAGAGAGAGAGAGATATAGTGAGGGGAGAGAGAGAGACAGTGAGAGAGTGAGGAGAGAGAGAGAGTGAGGGGAGAGAGAGCCAGTGAGAGAGTGAGGAGAGAGAGAGAGAGAGTGAGGGGAGAGGGAGAGACAGTGAGAGAGTGAGGGGAGAGGGAGACAGTGAGAGAGTGAGGGGAGAGAGAGACAGTGAGAGAGTGAGGGGAGAGAGAGAGAGAGATAGAGTGAGGGGAGCGACAGAGTGAGAATGAGGTGAGAGAGAGAGAGTGAGAGTGAGGAGAGAGAGAGAGAGTGAGGGGAGAGTAAGAGAGTGAGAGTTAGGGGAGAGAGAGGCAGTGAGAGAGAGAGAGAGAGAGAGAGTGAGAGTGTGAGGGGAGAGAGAGAGAATGAGGGGAGAGAGAGGCAGTGAGAGAGAGAGAGAGAAAGAGAGAGCGAGAGAGAGACAGTGAGATAGTGAGGGGAGAGAAAGGGACAGTGAGAGAGTGAGGGGAGAGAGAGAGAGTGAGGGGAGAGAGAGAGACAGTGAGAGTGCGAGGAGAGAGAGAGAGCGAGAGAGACAGTGAGAGAGTGAGGAGAGAGAGAGAGAGTTAGGGGAGAGAGAGAGGGGAGAGAGAGAGAGAGAGAGAGATATAGTGAGGGGAGAGAGAGAGACAGTGAGAAAGTGAGGAGAGAGAGAGAGTGAGGGGAGAGAGAGCCAGTGAGAGAGTGAGGAGAGAGAGAGAGAGAGTGAGGGGAGAGGGAGAGAGAGAGAGACAGTGAGAGAGTGAGGGGACAGAGAGAAAGAGAAAGTGAGGGGAGAGAGAGAGAGAGATAGAGTGAGGGGAGCGACAGAGTGAGAATGAGGTGAGAGAGAGAGAGTGAGAGTGAGGAGAGAGAGAGAGAGTGAGGGGAGAGTAAGAGAGTGAGAGTTAGGGGAGAGAGAGGCAGTGAGAGAGAGAGAGAGAGAGAGAGTGAGAGTGTGAGGGGAGAGAGAGAGAATGAGGGGAGAGAGAGGCAGTGAGAGAGAGAGAGAGAAAGAGAGAGCGAGAGAGAGACAGTGAGATAGTGAGGGGAGAGAAAGGGACAGTGAGAGAGTGAAGGGAGAGTGAGAGAGTGAGGTGAGAGAGAGAGTGAGAGACTGAGGAGAGAGAGAGAGAGAGAGAGTTAGGGGAGAGAGACAGAGAGGGGAGAGAGAGAGAGGGAGAGAGAGAGATAGCGAGGGGAGAGAGAGAGACAGTGAGAGAGTGAGGAGAGAGAAAGAGAGAGTGAGGGGAGAGAGAGCCAGTGAGAGAGTGAGGAGAGAGAGAGAGAGAGTGAGGGAAGAGGGAGAGAGAGAGAGACAGTGAGAGAGTGAGGGGACAGAGAGAAAGAGAAAGTGAGGGGAGAGAGAGAGACAGTGAGAGAGTGAGGGGAGAGAGAGACAATGAGAGAGTGAGGAGAGAGAGAGAGTGAGAGAGAGTGAGGGGAGAGAGAGAGACAGTGAGAGAGCGAGAGGAGAGAGACAGTGAGAGAGTGAGGGGAGAGAGAGAGAGAGAGACAGTGAGTGAGTGAAGGGAGAGAGAGACAGTGATAGAGTGAGGGGAGAGAGAGACAGCGAGAGAGTGAGGGGAGAGAGAGACAGTGAGAGAGTGAGGGAAGAGAGAGAGAGTGAGGGGAGAGAGAGAGATTGAGAATGAGGGGAGAGAGAGGCAGTGAGAGAGAGAGAGAGAGAGAGAGAGAGTGTGAGGGGAGAGAGAGAGCAAGTAACAGAGTGAGGGGAGAGAGAGGCAGTGAGAGAGTGAGAGGAGAGAGAGAGAGAGAGAGAGAGAGAGGGGAAAGAGAGAGACAGTGAGAGAGTGAGGGGAGAGAGAGACAGTGAGAGAGTGAGGAGAGAGAGAGTGAGAGTGAGGGAGAGAGAGAGGACAGTGAGAGAGCGAGGGGAGAGAGAGACAGTGAGAGAGTGAGGAGAGAGAGAGAGAGTGAGAGTGAGGGGAGAGAGAGAGACAGTGAGAGAGCAAGGAGAGAGAGAGAGACAGTGAGAGAGTGAGGGGAGAGAGAGACAGTGAGAGAGGGAGGGAGAGAGTGAAGAACAGTGAGAGAGTGAGGGGAGAGAGAGCCAGAGAGAGAGAGTGAGGGGGAGAGTGACAGTGCGAGAGTGGGGGAGAGAGAGTGAGTGAGAGAGTGAGGGGAGAGAGAGGGAGACAGACAGAGTGAGGGAGAGAGCAACAGTGAGAGAGTAAGAGGAGAGAGAGAGAGAGAGACAGTGAGAGAGAGAGAGACAGAGATAGAGAGAGAGAGTGAGGGGAGAGAGAGTGAGTGAGAGAGTGAGGGGAGAGAGAGAGAGTGGGGCGAGAGAGAGAGAGAGAGAGAGTGACGGGAGAAAGAGAGCGAGTGACAGAGTGAGGGGAGAGAGAGACATTGAGAGAGAGTGAGGGGAGAGAGAGAGAGTGACAGTGTCAGGGAAGAGAGAGCCAGAGAGAGAGAGTGAGGGGGGAGAGAGACAGTGCGAGAGTGGGGCAGAGAGTGAGTGAGAGAGTAAGGAGAGAGAGAGAGCGACAGAGTGAGGGAGAGAGAGGACAGTGAAAGAGTGAGGGGAGAGAGAGACAGTGAGAGAGTGAGGGGAGAGAGAGACAGTGAGAGATTGAGGGTAGAGAGAGAGACAGTGAGAGATTGAGGGGAGAGAGACAGTGAGAGATTGATGGGAGAGAGAGACAGTGAGAGAGTGAGGGGAGAGAATGAGACAGTGAGAGAGTGAGGGGAGAGAGAGAGCGTGAGGGGAGAGAGAGAGCGAGTGACAGAGTGAGTGGAAAGAGAGGCAGTGAGAGAGAGTGAGGGGAGAGAGAGAGAGTGAGAGTGTCAAGGGAGAGAGAGCCAGAGAGAGAGTGAGGGGGAGAGAGAGAGACAGTTAGAGAGTGAGGGGAGAGGGAGACATAATGAGAGAGTGATGAGAGAGAGAGAGTGAGGGGAGAGAGAGAGACAGTGAGAGAGTGAGGAGAGAGAAAGAGAGAGAGAGAGAGAGAGTGAGCTGAGAGAGAGAGAGTGAGGGGAGAGAGAGAGAGAGTGAGGGGTGAGAGAAAGAGAGAGAGAGAAAGAGAATGAGGGGAGAAAGAGAGAGAGAGAGAGTGAGGGGAGAGAGAGAGAGAGAGAGTGAGAGAGACAGTCAGAGAGCAAGGGAGAGAGAGAGAGACAGTCAGAGAGCGAGGGGAGAGAGAGACAGTGAGAGAGTGAGGAGAGATAGAGGGAGGGTGAGGGGAGAGTGAGGGGAGAGAGAGAGAGAGACAGTGAGAGAGTGAGGGGAGAGAGACAGTGATAGTGAGGGGAGAGAGAGACAGTGAGAGAGTGAGGTAAGAGAGAGGACAGTGAGAGTGTGAGGGGAGAGAGAGAGAGAGAGAGAGAGAGAGACAGTGAGAGAGTGAGGGGAGAGAGAGAGTGAGGGGAGAGAGAGAGACAGTGAGAGTGCGAGGGGAGAGAGAGCGAGAGAGAGACAGTGAGAGAGTGAGGTGAGAGAGAGAGAGAGAAAGTGAGGGGAGAGAGAGAGATAGTGAGAGAGTGAGGAGAGAGAGAGAGAGAGTGAGGGGAGAGAGAGCAAGTGAGAGAGTGAGGAGAGAGAGAGTGAGGAGAGAGGGAGAGAGAGAGAGACAGTGAGAGAGTGAGGGGACAGAGAGAAAGAGAAAGTGAGGGGAGAGAGAGAGATAGTGAGAGAGTGAGGGAGAGAGAGACAGTGAGAGAGTGAGGAGAGAGAGAGAGTGAGAGAGAGTGAGGGGAGAGAGAGAGACAGTCAGAGAGCGAGGGGAGAGAGAGACAGTGAGAGAGTGAGGAGAGATAGAGTGAGAGTGAGGGGAGAGTGAGAGACAGTGAGAGAGCGAGAGGAGAGAGACAGTGAGAGAGTGAGGGAGAGAGAGAGAGAGAGAGTGAGAGAGTGAGGGGGAGAGAGAGACAGTGATAGAGTGAGGGAGAGAGAGACAGCGAGAGAGTGAGGGGAGAGAGAGACAGTGAGAGCGTGAGGGAGAGAGTGAGACAGTGAGAGAGTGAGGAAAGAGAGAGAGTGAGGGAGAGAGAGAGAGTGAGAATGAGGGGAGAGAGAGGCAGTGAGAGAGAGAGAGAGAGAGAGAGAGTGTGTGAGGGGAGAGAGAGAGACAGGAGAGAGTGAGGAAAGAGATAGAGAGTGAGGGGAGAGAGAGCAAGTGACAGAGTGAGGGGAGAGAGAGGCAGTGAGAGAGTGAGTGGAGAGAGAGAGAGAGAGAGTGAGGGGAGAGTGAGAGACAGTGAGAGAGTGAGGGGAGAGAGAGAAAGTGAGAGAGTGAGGAGAGAGAGAGAGTAAGAGTGAGGGGAGAGAGAGAGACAGTGAGAGAGCAAGGGGAGAGAGAGAGAGTCAGTGAGAGAGTGAGGGGAGAGAGAGACAGTGAAAGAGGGAGAGGAGAGAGTGAGACAGTGAGAGAGTGAGGGGAGAGAGAGTGAAGGGAGAGAGAGAGAGAGTGAGAATGAGGGGAGAGAGAGACAGTGAGAGTGTCAGGGGAGAGAGAGCCAGAGAGAGAGAGAGTGAGGGGGGAGAGAGACAGTGCGAGAGTGGGGGGAGAGAGAGTGAGTGAGAGAGTGAGGGGGAGAGAGAGGGAGACAGAAAGAGTGAGGGAGAGATCAACAGTGAGAGAGTGAGGGAGAGAGAGAGAGAGAAAGTGAGAGAGTGAGGGGAGAGAGAGACAGTGATAGAGTGAGGGGAGAGAGAGACAGTGAGAGTGTGAGGGGAGAGAGAGAGAGAGAGAGACAGTGAGAGAGTGAGGGGAGAGAGAGAGTGAGGGGAGAGAGAGAGACAGTGAGAGTGCGAGGGGAGAGAGAGAGAGAGAGAGACAGTGAGAGAGTGAGGTGAGAGAGAGAGAGTGAGAGAGTGAGGAGAGAGAGAGAGAGAGAGAGAGAGTTAGGGGGAGAGAGAGAGAGGGGAGAGAGAGAGAGGGAGAGAGAGATATAGTGAGGGGAGAGAGAGAGACAGTGAGAGAGTGAGGTGAGAGAGAGAGAGAGTGAGGGGAGAGAGAGCCAGTGAGAGAGTGAGGAGAGAGAGAGAGACAGTGAGGGGAGAGAGAGAGACAGTGAGAGAGTGAGGGGAGAGAGAGACAGTGAGAGAGTGAGGAGAGAGAGAGTGAGAGTGAGGGGAGAGAGAGAGACAGTGAGAGAGCGAGGGGAGAGAGAGAGACAGTGAGAGAGTGAGGAGAGAGAGAGGGTGAGAGTGAGGGGGAAAGAGAGAAAGAGAGAGAGCAAGGGGAGAGAGAGAGAGAGAGACAGTGAGAGAGTGAGGGGAGAGAGAGACAGTGAGAGAGGGAGGGGAGAGCGTGAGACAGTGAGAGAGTGTGGGGAGAGAGAGTGAAGGGAGAGAGAGAGAGAGCGAGAATGAGGGGAGAGAGAGACAGTGAGAGTGTCAGGGGAGAGAGAGCCAGAGAGAGAGAGTGAGGGGGGAGAGAGACAGTGCGAGAGTGGGGGGAGAGAGAGTGAGTGAGAGAGTGAGGGGAGAGAGAGGGAGACAGAGTGAGGGAGAGAGCAACAGTGAGAGAGTGAGAGGAGAGAGAGAGAGACAGTGAGAGAGAGAGAGAGAGAGAGAGAGAGAGAGAGAGAGAGAGAGAGACAGTGAGAGAGCGAGGGGAGAGAGAGACAGTGAGAGAGTTAGAGAGAGAGAGGGTGAGAGTGAGGGGGAAAGAGAGAAAGAGAGAGAGCAAGGGGAAGAGAGAGAGACAGACAGTGAGAGAGTGAGGGGAGAGAGAGACAGTGAGAGAGGGAGGGGAGGGAGACAGACAGTGAGATTGTGAGGGGAGAGAGAGAAAGTGAGAGAGTGAGGGGAGAGAGGCAGAGAGAGAGTGAGGAGAGAGAGAGAGAGAGAGAGAGATGAGAGAGATGGACAGTGAGAGTGAGGGGAGAGAGAGAGAGAGAGCGAGGGGGAGAGAGAGACAGTGAGATAGTGAGGGGAGAGAAAGAGAGTGAGAGAGTGAGGGAAGAGAGGCAGAGAGAGAGTGAGGGGGAGAGAGAGAGACAGTGAGAGAGTGAGGGGAGAGAAAAAGTGTGAGAGTGACGGGAGAGAGAGAGACAGTGAGAGAGCGAGGGAGAGAGAGAGAGAGTGAGGGAGAGAGTGAGGAATGACGGGGAGAGAGGCAGTGAGAGAGAGAGTGAGAGAGAGAGAGGGGAGAAAGAGACAGTGAGAGAGTGACGAGAGAGAGAGAGTGGGGCGAGAGAGAGAGAGAAAGTGACGGGAGAAAGAGAACGAGTGACAGAGTGAGGGGAGAGAGAGGCAGTGACAGAGAGTGAGGGGAGAGAGAGAGAGTGGCAGTGTCAGGGAAGAGGGAGCCAGAGAGAGAGAGTGAGGGGGGAGAGAGACAATGCGAGAGTGGGGCAGAGAGTGAGTGAGAGAGTAAGGAGAGAGAGCGAGCGACAGAGTGAGGGAGAGAGAGACAGTGAGAGAGTGAGGGGAGAGAGACAGTGAGAGAGTGAGGGGAGAGAGAGACAGTGGGAGAGTGAGGGAAGAGAGTGAGACAGTGAGAGAGTGAGGGGAGAGAGACAGTGAGAGATTGATGGGAGAGAGAGACAGTGGGAGAGTGAGGGAAGAGAGTGAGACAGTGAGAGAGTGAGGGGAGAGAGAGAGCGAGTGACAGAGTGAGTGGAAAGAGAGGCAGTGAGAGAGAGTAAGGGGAGAGAGAGAGAGTGAGAGTGCCAGGGGAGAGAGAGCCAGAGAGAGTTAGTGAGGGGAAAGAGAGAGACAGTGAGAGTGGCAGGGGAGAGAGAGCCAGAGAGAGAGTGAGGGGGAGAGAGAGAGAGACAGTTAGAGAGTGAGGGGAGAGAGAGACAGTGAGAGAGTGAGGGGAGAGAGAGACAGTGAGAGAGTGAGGGGAGAGAGAGAGAGAGACAGAGTGAGGGGGAGAGAGAGACAGTCAGAGTGCGAGGGGAGAGAGAGACAGTGAGAGAGTGAGGAGAGATAGAGTGAGAGTGAGGGGAGAGCGAGACATAATGAGAGAGTGAGGAGAGAGAGAGAGTGAGGGGAGAGAGAGACAGTGAGAGAGTGAGGGGAGAGAGAGAGAGACAGAGTGAGGGGGAGAGAGAGACAGTCAGAGAGCGAGTGGAGAGAGAGACAGTGAGAGAGTGAGGAGAGATAGAGTGAGAGTGAGGGGAGAGCGAGACATAATGAGAGAGTGAGGAGAGAGAGAGAGTGAGGGGAGAGAGAGAGACAGTGAGAGAGTGAGGAGAGAGAAAGAGAGAGAGAGAGAGAGAGTGAGGTGAGAGAGAGAGAGTGAGGGGAGAGAGAGAGAGAGAGAGTGAGGGGAGAGAGAAAGAGAGAGAGAGAGAATGAGGGGAGAAAGAGAGAGAGAGAGAGAGTGGGGGGAGAGAGAGAGAGAGAGACAGTGAGATAGTGAGGGGACAGATAGAGAGAGAGAGTGAGAGAGACAGTCAGAGAGCAAGGGAGAGAGAGAGAGAGACAGTCAGAGAGCGAGGGGAGAGAGAGACAGTGAGAGAGTGAGGAGAGATAGAGGGAGGGTGAGGGGAGAGTGAGGGGAGAGAGAGAGAGAGAGACAGTGAGAGAGTGAGGGAGAGAGAGACAGTGATAGAGTGAGGGGAGAGAGAGACAGTGAGAGAGTGAGGTAAGAGAGAGACAGTGAGAGAGTGAGGGGAGAGAGAGAGAGTGAGGGGAGAGAGAGAGTGTGGGGAGAGAGAGAGACAGTGAGAGTGTGAGGGGAGAGAGAGAGAGAGAGAGACAGTGAGAGAGTGAGGGGTGAGAGAGAGTGAGGGGAGAGAGAGAGACAGTGAGAGTGCGAGGGGAGAGAGAGAGAGAGACAGTGAGAGAGTGAGGGGAGAGAGAGACAGTGAGAGAGTGAGGTAAGAGAGAGACAGTGAGAGAGTGAGGGGAGAGTGAGACAGTGAGAGAGTGAGGGGAGAGAGAGAGAGTGAGGGGAGAGAGAGAGAGTGAGAATGAGGGGAGGGAGAGGCAGTGAGAAGAGAGAGAGAGAGAGAGAGATAGAGATAGTGAGGGGAGAGACAGAGCGAGTGACAGAGTGAGCAGAGAGAGAGGCAGTGAGAGAGAGTGAGAGGAGAGAGAGAGAGAGAGAGAGTGAGGGGAAAAAGAGAGAGTGAGGGGAGAGAGAGAGACAGTGAGAGAGCGAGGGGTGAGAGAGAGAGAGATAGAGTGAGGGGAGAGAGAGAGTGAGAGTGAGGAGAGAGAGAGAGTGAGAGTGAGGGAGAGAGACAGAGCGAGTGAGGGGAGAGTAAGAGAGTGAGAGTTAGGGGAGAGAGAGGCAGTGAGAGAGAGAGAGAGAGTGAGAGTGTGAGGGGAGAGAGAGAGAATGAGGGGAGAGAGAGGCAGTGAGAGAGAGAGAGAGAAAGAGAGAGCGAGAGAGAGACAGTGAGATAGTGAGGGGAGAGAGAGGGACAGTGAGAGAGTGAAGGGAGAGTGAGAGAGTGAGGAGAGAGAGAGAGAGTGAGAGAGTGAGGAGAGAGAGAGAGAGAGTGTTAGGGGAGCGAGAGAGAGAGAGAGAGAGAGGGGAGAGAGAGAGAGGGAGAGAGAGACATAGTGAGGGGAGAGAGAGAAACAGTGAGAGATTGAGGTGAGAGAGAGAGAGAGTGAGGGGAGAGAGAGACAGTGAGAGAGTGAGGGAGAAAGAGACAGTGAGAGAGTGAGGAGAGTGAGAGAGACACAGTGAGAGAGTGAGGGGAGAAAGAGACAGTGAGAGAGTGAGGAGAGAGAGAGAGTGAGAGAGAGTGAGGGGAGAGAGAGAGACAGTCAGAGAGCAAGGGGAGAGAGAGAGATAGTCAGAAAGCGAGGGGAGAGAGACAGTGAGAGAGTGAGGGGACAGAGAGAAAGAGAGAGTGAGGGGAGTGAGAGAGACAGTCAGAGAGTGAGGGGAGAGAGAGACAGTGAGAGAGTGAGGGGACAGAGAGAAAGAGAGAGTGAGGGGAGAGAGAGAGAGACAGTTAGAGAGTGAGGGGAGAGAGAGACAGTGAGAGAGTGAGGAGAGAGAGAGAGTGGGAGAGAGTGAGGGGAGAGAGAGAGACAGTCAGCGAGCGAGGGGAGAGAGAGACAGTGAGAGAGTGAGGAGAGATAGAGTGAGAGTGAGGGGAGAGCGAGAGAAAATGAGAGAGCGAGGGGAGAGAGAGAGAAGAGAGAGAGACAGTGAGAGAGTGAGGGGAGAGAGAGTCAGTGATAGAGTGAGGGGAGAGAGAGAGACAGTGAGAGAGTGAGGGGAGAGAGTGAGACAGTGAGAGAGTGAGGGGAGAGAGAGAGAGTGAGGGGAGAGGGAGAGAATGAGAATGGGGAGAGAGAGAGGCAGTGAGAGAGAGAGAGCGAGAGAGACAGAGAGAGAGAGAGAATGAGGGGAGAGAGAGTGAGTGACAGAGTGAGGTGAGAGAGAGGCAGTGAGAGAGAGTGAGAGGAGAGCGAGAGAGAGCGAGACTGAGGGGAGAGAGAGAGTGAGAGTGAGGGGAGAGAGAGACAGTGAGAGAGCGAGGGGAGAGAGAGAGAGAGACAGTGAGAGAGTGAGGCGAGAGAGAGACAGTGAGAGAGGGAGGGGAGAGAGAGAGACAGTGAGAGAGTGAGGGGAGAGAGTGAGACAGTGAGAGAGTGAGGGGAGAGAGAGAGAGTGAGGGAAGAGAGAGCGAATGAGAATGAGGAGAGAGAGAGGCAGTGAGAGAGAGAGAGCAAGAGAGACAGAGAGAGAGAGTGTTTGCTAGTGCTGTTGGGGAGGGTTTAAACTAATATTGCAGGGGGATGGGAACCAATGCAGGGAGGCAGAGGGAAACAAAAATGAGGCAAAAGCAAAAGACAGAAAGGAGATGAGGAAAAGTGGAGGGCAGAGAAACCCAAGGCAAAGAACAAAAAGGGCCACTGTACAGCAAAATTCTAAAAGGACAAAGGGTGTTAAAAGAACAAGCCTGAAGGCTTTGTGTCTTAATGCAAGGAGTATCCGCAATAAAGTGGATGAATTAACTGTGCAAATAGATGTTAACAAATATGATGTGATTGGGATTACGGAGACGTGGCTCCAGGATGATCAGGGCTGGGAACTCAACATCCAGGGGTATTCAACATTCAGGAAAGATAGAATAAAAGGAAAAGGAGGTGGGGTAGCATTGCTGGTTAAGGAGCAAATTAAGGCAATAGTTCGGAAGGACATTAGCTTGGATGATGTGGAATCTATATGGGTAGAGCTGCAGAATACCAAAGGACAAAAAACGTTAGTGGGAGTTGTGTACAGACCTCCAAACAGTAGTAGTGATGTTGGGGAGGGCATCAAACATGAAATTAGGGGTGCGTGCAATAAAGGTGCAGCAGTTATAATGGGTGACTTTAATATGCACATAGATTGGGTTAACCAAACTGGAAGCAATACGGTAGAGGAGGATTTCCTGGAGTGCATAAGGGATGGTTTTTTAGACCAATATGTCGAGGAACCAACTAGGGGGGAGGCCATCTTAGACTGGGTGTTGTGTAATGAGAGAGGATTAATTAGCAATCTCGTTGTGCGAGGCCCCTTGGGGAAGAGTGACCATAATATGGTGGAATTCTGCATTAGGATGGAGAATGAAATAGTTAATTCAGAGACCATGGTCCAGAACTTAAAGAAGGGTAACTTTGAAGGTATGAGGCGTGAATTGGCTAGGATAGATTGGCGAATTATACTGAAGGGGTTGACTGTGGATGGGCAATGGCAGACATTTAGAGACCGCATGGATGAACTCCAACAATTGTACATTCCTGTCTGGCGTAAAAATAAAAAAGGGAAGGTGGCTCAACCGTGGCTATCAAGGGAAATCAGGGATAGCATTAAAGCCAAGGAAGTGGCATACAAATTGGCCAGAAATAGCAGCGAACCCGGGGACTGGGAGAAATTTAGAACTCAGCAGAGGAGGACAAAGGGTTTGATTAGGGCAGGGAAAATGGAGTACGAGAAGAAACTTGCAGGGAACATTAAGACGGATTGCAAAAGTTTCTATAGATATGTAAAGAGAAAAAGGTTAGTAAAGACAAACGTAGGTCCCCTGCAGTCAGAATCAGGGGAAGTCAGAACGGGGAACAAAGAAATGGCGGACAAATTGAACAAGTACTTTGGTTCGGTATTCACTGAGGAGGACACAAACAACCTTCCGGATATAAAAGGGGTCGGAGGGTCTAGTAAGGAGGAGGAACTGAGGGAAATCCTTATTCGTCGGGAAATTGTGTTGGGGAAATTGATGGGATTGAAGGCCGATAAATCCCCAGGGCCTGATGGACTGCATCCCAGAGTACTTAAGGAGGTGGCCTTGGAAATAGTGGATGCATTGACAGTCATTTTCCAACATTCCATTGACTCTGGATCAGTTCCTATCGAGTGGAGGGTAGCCAATGTAACCCCACTTTTTAAAAAAGGAGGGAGAGAGAAAACAGTGAATTACAGACCGGTCAGCCTGACATCGGCAGTGGGTAAAATGATGGAATCAATTATTAAGGATGTCATAGCAGTGCATTTGGAAAGAGGTGACATGATAGGTCCAAGTCAGCATGGATTTGTGAAAGGGAAATCATGCTTGACAAATCTTCTGGAATTTTTTGAGGATGTTTCCAGTAGAGTGGACAAGGGAGAACCAGTTGATGTGGTATATTTGGACTTTCAGAAGGCTTTCGACAAGGTCCCACACAAGAGATTAATGTGCAAAGTTAAAGCACATGGGATTGGGGGTAGTGTGCTGACATGGATTGAGAACTGGTTGTCAGACAGGAAGCAAAGAGTAGGAGTAAATGGGGACTTTTCAGAATGGCAGGCAGTGACTAGTGGGGTACCGCAAGGTTCTGTGCTGGGGCCCCAGCTGTTTACACTGTACATTAATGATTTAGACGAGGGGATTAAATGTAGTATCTCCAAATTTGCGGATGACACTAAGTTGGGTGGCAGTGTGAGCTGCAAGGAGGATTCTATGAGGCTGCAGAGCGACTTGGATAGGTTAGGTGAGTGGGCAAATGCATGGCAGATGAAGTATAATGTGGATAAATGTGAGGTTATCCACTTTGGTGGTAAAAACAGAGAGACAGACTATTATCTGAATGGTGACAGATTAGGAAAAGGGGAGGTGCAAAGAGACCTGGGTGTCATGGTACATCAGTCATTGAAGGTTGGCATGCAGGTACAGCAGGCGGTTAAGAAAGCAAATGGCATGTTGGCCTTCATAGCGAGGGGATTTGAGTACAAGGGCAGGGAGGTGTTGCGACAATTGTACAGGGCCTTGGTGAGGCCACACCTGGAGTATTGTATACAGTTTTGGTCTCCTAACCTGAGGAAGGACATTCTTGCTATTGAGGGAGTGCAGCGAAGGTTCACCAGACTGATTCCCGGGATGGCGGGACTGACCTATCAAGAAAGACTGGATCAACTGGGCTTGTATTCACTGGACTTCAGAAGAATGAGAGGGGACCTCATAGAAACGTTTAAAATTCTGACGGGGTTAGACAGGTTAGATGCAGGAAGAATGTTCCCAATGTTGGGGAAGTCCAGAACCAGGGGACACAGTCTAAGGATAAGGGGGAAGCCATTTAGGACCGAGATGAGGAGGAATTTCTTCACCCAGAGAGTGGTGAACCTGTGGAATTCTCTACCACAGCAAGTTGTTGAGGCCAATTCACTAAATATATTCAAAAAGGAGTTAGATGAAGTCCTTACTACTCGGGGGATCAAGGGGTATGGTGAGAAAGCAGGAATGGGGTACTGAAGTTGCATGTTCAGCCATGAACTCATTGAATGGCGGTGCAGGCTAGAAGGGCTGAATGGCCTCCTCCTGCACCTATTTTCTATGTTTCTATGTTTCTATGAGAGAGAGAGTGAGGGGAGAGAGAGAGAGTGAGGGGAAAGAGAGAGAGTGAGGGGAGAGAGAGAGAGTGAGAATGGGGGGAGAGAGAGGCAGTGAGAGAGAGAGAGGGGGAGAGAGAGAGAGAGAGTGAGGGGAGAGAGAGAGAGCGAGTGACAGAGTGAATGGAGAGAGAGGCAGTAAGAGAGAGTTAGGGGAGAGAGTGGGAGTGAGAGTGTCAGGGGAGAGAGAGCCAGAGAGAGAGAGATTGAGGGGAGAGAGCGACAATGGGAGTGTCAAGGGAGAGAGAGCCAGAGAGAGAGAGTGAGGGGGGAGAGAGACAGTGCGAGAGAGAGTGAGAGAGACAGACAGAGTGAGGGGAGAGAGAGAGATAGAGTGAGGAGAAGAGAGAGAGCGAGTGAGCGGAGAGAGAGACAGCGAGTGAGGGGAGAGAGAGAGGGAGGGAGTGAGGGGAGAGAGACAGATAGTGAGATAGTGAGGGGAGAGAGAGAGAGTGAGAGAGTGAGGAGAGAGAGGCAGAGAGAGAGTGAGGGGAGAGAGAGAGAGTGAGAGTGTGAGAGAGATAGACAGTGAGAGAGAGAGGGAGGGAGTGAGGGGAGAGAGACAGATAGTGAGATAGTGAGGGGAGAGAGAGAGAGTGAGAGAGTGAGGGGAGAGAGGCAGAGAGAGAGTGAGGGAGAGAGAGAGAGTGAGACTGTGAGAGAGATAGACAGTGAGAGAGTGAGGGGAGAGTGAGAGAGCGAGCGAGGGGAGAGAGAGAGACAGTGAGATAGTGAGGGGAGAGAGAGAGATTGAAAGAGTGAGGGGAGAGAGGCAGAGAGAGAGTGAGGGAGATAGAGAGAGAGAGAGAGTGAGAGAGACAGACAGTGAGAGAGTGAGGGGAGAGAGAGAGAGAGTGAGGGGAGAGAGAGAGACAGTGAGAGAATGAGGGGAGAGAGAAAGTGAGAGAGTGACGGGAGAGAGAGAGACAGTGAGAGAGCGAGGGGAGAGAGAAAGTGATAGTGACGGGAGAGAGAGAGACAGTGAGAGAGTGAGGGGAGAGAGAGGGAGAGAGAGAGCGAGGGGGCGAGAGAGAGAGACAGTGAGATAGTGAGGGGAGAGAGGGAGGCAGTGAGAGAGTGAGGGGAGAGAGAGAGTGAGAGAGTGAAGAGAGAGAGAGAGACTGTGAGAGAGTTAGGGGAGAGAGTGAGACAGTGTGAGAGTGAGGCGAGAGAGAGAGTTTGAGGGGAGAGAGAGAGAGAGTGAGAATGAGGGGAGAGAGAGGCAGTGAGAGAAAGTGAGAGAGAGAGAGGGAGAGAGAGACAGTGAGAGAATGACGATAGAGAGAGAGATAGAGTGAGGGGAGAGAGAGAGAATGAGAGTGAGGAGAGAGAGAGAGTGAGAGTGAGGAGAGAGAGAGAGAGTGAGGGGAGAGTAAGAGAGTGAGGAGTAAGGGGAGAGAGAGGCACTGAGAGAGAGAGAGAGAGAGAGAGAGAGAGAGAGATGGAGAGAGAGTGATGGGGAGAGAGAGACAGTGAGAGAGTGAGCGGAGAGAGAGAGAATGAGGGGAGAGAGAGGCAGTGAGAGAGAGAGAGAAAGCGAGAGCGAGAGAGAGACAGTGAGATAGTGAGGGGAGAGAGAGAGACAGTGAGAGAGTGAAGGGAAGAGAGAGAGACAGACAGAGTGAGGGGAAAGAGACAGAGAGAGTGAGGGGGAGAGAGAGAGTGAGAGTGTCAGGGGTGAGAGAGCCAGAGAGAGAGTGAGGGGGAGAGAGAGAGACAGTGAGAGAGTGAGGGGAGAGAGGGGAGAGAGAGAGACAGTTAGAGAGTGAGGGAGAGAGGCAGACAGTGAGAGAGTGAGGGGAGAGAGAGAGAGATAGAGTGAGGAGAGAGAGAGAGTGAGAGTGAGAGAGAGATAGAGTGAGAGTGAGGGGAGAGATAGACAGTGAGAGAGTGAGGGGAGATAGAGAGAGAGTGAGGGGAGAGTGAGAGAGAGAGTGAGAGAGTGAGAGTGAGGGAGAGAGGAGAAGTGAGAGAGGAGGAGAGAGAGAGAGATAGAGTGAGAGGAGAGAGAGGGGGAAGAGAGTGTGAGAGTGAGAGAGAGTGAGGGAGAGAGAGAGTGAGATTTGAGGGGAGAGGGAGATAGAGAGAGAGAGTGATGGGGAGAGAGAGAGACAGTGAGAGATTGAGGGGAGAGAGAGACAGTGACAGAGTGAGGGAAGAGAGACAGTTCGAGAGTGAGGGGAGAGGGAGTCAGTGAGAGAGTGAGGGGAGAGAGTGACAGTGAGAGAGTGAGGGGAGAACGAGAGAGATAGAGTGAGGGGAGAGAGAGAGAGTGAGAGTGAGGAGAGAGAGAGAGAGTGAGGGGAGAGTAAGAGAGTGAGAATGAGGGCAGAGAGAGGCAGTTAGAGAGAGAGAGAGAGAGAGGGAGAGAGTGAGGGGAGAGAGAGAGAGAGAGAGTGTGAGGGGAGAGGGAGATGGAGAGAGAGTGAGGGCGAGAGAGAGACAGTGAGAGAGTGAGCGGAGAGAGAGGGAATGAGGGGAGAGAGAGGCAGTGAGAAAGAGAGAGCGAGAGAGAGCCAGTGAGATAGTGAGGGGAGAGAGAGAGAGACAGTGAGAGAGTGAGGGGAGAGAGAGAGGGACAGTGAGAGAGTGAGGGGAAAGAGAGACAGTGAGAGTCTGAGGTGAGAGAGTGAGACAGTGAGCGAGTGAGGGGAGAGAGAGAGAGTGAGGGGAGAGAGAGCGTGAGAATGAGGGGAGAGAGAGGCAGTGAGAGAGAGTGAGGTGAGAGAGAGAGAGTGAGAGTGTCAGGGGAGAGAGAGCCAGAGAGAGAGTGAGGGGGAGAGAGAGAGACAGTTAGAGAGTGAGGGGAGAGGGAAACAGTGAGAGAGTGAGTGGAGAGAGAGAGAGATAAAGTGAGGGGAGAGAGAGAGAGAGTGAGAGTGAGGAGAGAGAGAGAGTGAGAGTGAGGAGAGAGAGAGAGAGTGAGAGGAGAGAGACAAGGACAGTGAGTGAGTGAGGCGAGAGAGAGAGAGTGAAGAGAGAGTGAGAGTGAGGAGAGAGAGAGAGAGTGAGAGGAGAGAGACAAGGACAGTGAGTGAGTGAGGCGAGAGAGAGAGAGTGAAGAGAGAGAGAGACCGTGAGAAGGAGGGGAGAGAGAGGCAGTAAGAGAGAATGAGGGTAGAGAGATAATGAGAGTGTCAGGGGAGAGAGAGCCAGAGAGAAAGAGTGAGGGGGGAGAGAGACAGTGCGAGAGTGTGGGGAGAGAGAATGAGTGAGAGAGTGAGGGGAGAGAGAGAGAGACAGACAGAGTGAGGGAGAGAGAGACAGTAAGATAGTGAGGGGAGAGAGAGAGACTGAGAGAGAGAGACAGAGAGAGAGGGGGAGAGTGAGCGAGTGAGGGGAGAGAGGGTGAGTGAGTGAGTGAGGGGAGAGAGAGAGAGATAGATAGAGTGAGGGGAGAGATACAGAGAGAGTGAGGGGAGAGAGAGAGTGAGAGTGTCAGGGGTTAGAGAGCCAGGGAGAGAGTGAGGGGAGAGGGAGACAGTGAGAGAGTGAGGGGAGAGAGAGAGAGATAGAGTGAGGGGAGAGAGAGTGAGAGTGAGGAGAGAGAGAGTGAGATTGAGGGGAGAGAGAGAGAGTGAGAGTGAGGAGAGAGAGAGAGTGAGGGGAGAGAGAGGCAGTGAGAGAGTGAGCAGAGAGAGAGAGAGAGTGAGGGGAGAGTGAGAGAGTGAGAGTGAAGGGAGAGAGAGGCAGTGAGAGAGAGAGAGAGAGAGAGTGAGGGAAGAGAGAGAGAGGGAGAGAGAGAGGGGAGAGAGAGAGAGAGTGAGGGGAGAAAGAGACAGTGAGAGAGTGAAGGGAGAGAGAGAGAGAGGGGCGAGAGAGAGAGAGACAGTGAGAGAGTGAAGGGAGAGAGAGAGAGAGAGAGAGTGAGGGGAGAGAGAGAGGGGGTGAGAGAGAGAGAGTGAGGGGAGAGAGAGAGCGTGAGAGGAGAGAGAGAGCGAGTGACAGAGTGAGGGGAAAGAGAGGCAGTGGGAGAGAGTGAGGGGAGAGAGAGAGAGTGAGAGTGTCAGGGAAGAGAGAGCCAGAGAGAGAGAGTGAGGGGAGAGATTGAGACGCTGAGAGAGTGAGGGGAGAGAGAGAGAGATAAAGTGAGGGGACAGAGAGAGAGTGAGAGTGAGGAGAGAGAGAGAGAGTGAGTGAGAGTGTGAGGGGTGACGGAGATGGAGAGAGAGTGAGGGGGAGAGAGAGACAGTGAGAGAGTGAGCGGAGAGAGAGAGAATGAGGGGAGAGAGAGGCAGTGAGAGAGAGAGAAAGAGAGAGCGAGAGAGAGACAGTGAGATAGTGAATGGAGAGAGAGAGAGACAGTGAGAGAGTGAGGGGAGAGATAGAGAGACAGTGAGAGAGTGAGGGGAGAGTGGGAGAGAGAGAGAGTGAGGAGAGAGAGGGAGAGAGACAGGAGATCGAGAGATAGTGAGGGGAGAGAGCGAGACAGTGAGAGAGTGAGGGGAGAGAGAGAGAGAGGGAGTGAGGGGAGAGAGAGAGAGAGGGGAGAGATAGATACAGTGAGAGAGTGAGGAGAGAGAGAGAGAGAGAGAGGGAGGGAAGAGAGAGAGACAGTGAGAGAGTGAGGGGAGAGAGAAAGTGAGAGAGTGACGGGAGAGAGAGAGACAGTGAGAGAGCGAGGGGAGAGAGAAAGTGATAGAGTGACGGGTGAGAGAGAGACAGTGAGAGAGCGAGGGGAGAGAGAGAGAGTGAGGGGAGAGAGAGAGACAGTGAGAGAGTGAGGGGAGAGAGAGGGAGAGAGAGAGCGAGGGGGCGAGAGAGAGAGACAGTGAGATAGTGAGGGGAGAGAGGGAGGCAGTGAGAGAGTGAGGGGAGAGAGAGAGTGAGAGAGTGAAGAGAGAGAGAGAGACTGTGAGAGAGTTAGGGGAGAGAGTGAGACAGTGACAGAGTGAGGCGAGAGAGAGAGTGTGAGGGGAGAGAGAGAGAGTGAGAATGAGGGGAGAGAGAGGCAGTGAGAGAGAGTGAGAGAGAGAGAGGGGTGAGAGAGATAGTGAGAGAGTGACGAGTGAGAGAGATAGAGTGAGGGGAGATAGAGAGAGTGAGAGTGAGGAGAGAGAGAGAGAGTGAGAGAAGAGTAAGAGAGTGAGAGTAAGGGGAGAGAGAGGCACTGAGAGAGAGAGAGAGAGAGATGGAGAGAGAGTGATGGGGAGAGAGAGACAGTGAGAGAGTGAGCGGAGAGAGAGAGAATGAGGGGAGAGAGAGGCAGTGAGAGAGAGAGAGAAAGCGAGAGCGAGAGAGAGACAGAGAGAGTGAGGGGAGAGAGAGAGACAGTGAGAGAGTGAGGGGAGAGAGAGAGAGACAGTGAGAGAGTGAGGGGAGAGAGAGAGAGAGAGAGAGAGAGAGAGAGGGGAGAGAGAGAGGGGGGGAGAGAGTGTGAGGGAAGAGAGTGAGGGGAGAGAGAGTGACAGTGAGAGAGTGAGGGGAGAGAGGGGAGAGAGAGACAGTTAGAGAGTGAGGAGAGAGGCAGACATTGAGAGAGTGAGGGGAGAGAGAGAGAGATAGAGTGAGGAGAGAGAGAGAGTGAGTGAGGAGAGAGATAGAGTGAGAGTGAGGGGAGAGAGAGGCAGTGAGAGAGTGAGGGGAGAGTGAGAGAGTGAGAGTGAGGGGAGAGTGAGAGAGTGAGAGTGAGGGGAGAGAGAGGGAGTGAGAGAGAGAGAGAGGGGCGAGAGAGAGAGTGAGATTTGAGGGGAGAGGGAGATAGAGAGAGAGAGTGAGGGGAGAGAGAGAGACAGTGATTGAGGGGAGTGAAAGACAGTGACAGTGTGAGGGAAGAGAGTGAGGGGAGAGGGAGACAGTGAGAGAGTGAGGGGAGAGAGAGACAGTTAGAGAGAGAGAGAGAGAGTGTGTGGGGAGAGAGAGAGAGAGAGTGTGAGGGGTGAGGGAGATGGAGAGAGAGTGAGGGGGAGAGAGAGACAGTGAGAGAATGAGTGGAGAGAGAGAGAATGAGGGGAGAGAGAGGCAGTGAGAAAGAGAGAGCGAGAGAGAGCCAGTGAGATAGTGAGGGTGAGAGAGAGAGACAGTGAGAGAGTGAGGGGAGAGAGAGAGGGACAGTGAGAGAGTGAGGGGAGAGAGAGAGAGAGAGGGGAGAGAGAGAGAGGGGGAGAGAGAGTGAGGGGAGAGAGTGAGGGGAGAGAGAGAGAGAGACAGACAGAGTGAACGGAAAGAGACAGAGAGAGTGAGGGGAGAGAGAGAGACAGTGAGAGAGTGAGGGGAGAGAGGGGAGAGAGAGACAGTTAGAGAGTGAGGAGAGAGGCAGACAGTGAGAGAGTGAGGGGAGAGAGAGAGAGATAGAGTGAGGAGAGAGAGAGAGAGTGAGAGTGAGGAGAGAGATAGAGTGAGAGTGAGGGGAGAGAGAGGCAGTGAGAGAGAGAGAGAGGGGAGAGAGAGAGAGAGTGAGATTTGAGGGGAGAGGGAGATAGAGAGAGAGAGTGAGGGGGGGAGAGAGAGACAGTGAGAGATTGAGGGGAGAGAGAGACAGTGACAGAGTGAGGGAAGAGAGACAGTTAGAGAGTGAGGGGAGAGGGAGACAGTGGGAGAGTGAGGGGAGAGAGAGACAGTGAGAGAGTGAGGGGAGAGAGAGAGAGATAGAGTGAGGGGAGAGAGAGAGAGTGAGAGTGAGGAGAGAGAGAGAGAGTGAGGGGAGAGTAAGAAAGTGAGAGTGTGGGGAGAGAGAGGCAGTTAGATAGAGAGAGAGAGAGAGAGAGTGAGGGGAGAGAGAGAGAGAGTGAGTGTGTGAGGGGAGTGGGAGATGGAAAGAGAGTGAGGGGGAGAGAGAGACAGTGAGAGAATGAGCGGAGAGAGAGAGAATGAGGGGAGAGAGAGACAGTGAGAAAGAGAGAGCGAGAGAGAGCCAGTGAGATAGTGAGGAAAGAGAGAGAGACAGTGAGAGAGTGAGGGGAGAGAGAGAGGGACAGTGAGAGGGGAGAGAGAGACAGTGAGAGTCTGAGGTGAGAGAGTGAGACAGTGAGCGAGTGAGGGGAGAGAGAGAGAGTGAAGGGAGAGAGAGCGTGAGAATGAAGGGAGAGAGAGGCAGTGAGAGAGAGTGAGGTGAGAGAGAGAGAGTGAGAGTGTCAGGGGAGAGAGAGCCAGAGTGAGAGTGAGGGGGAGAGAGAGAGACAGTAGAGAGTGAGGGGAGAGGGAAACATTGAGAGAGTGAGGGGAGAGAGAGAGAGATAAAGTGCGGAGGGAGAGAGAGAGTGAGAGTGAGGAGAGAGAGAGTGAGGAGAGAGAGAGAGTGAGGGGAGAGAGAGAGGGACAGTGAGAGAGTGAGGGGAGAGAGAGAGAGTGAAGGGAGAGAGAGAGCGTGAGAAGGAGGGGAGAGAGAGAGACAGTGAGAGAGTGAGGAGAGAGAGAGAGAGGGAGGGAAAAGAAAGAGACAGTGAGAGAGTGAGGAGAGAGAGAGAGTGAGGGGAGAGAGAGACAGTGAGATAGTGAGGTGTGAGAGAGAGATAGTGAGAGAAAGAGAGAGAGTGTGGGAGAATGAGGGGAGAGAGAGTGAGTGAGAGAGTGAGAGGAGAGAGACAGACAGACAGAATGAGGGGAGAGAGAGACAGTGCGAGAGTGTGGGGAAAGAGAGAAAGTGAGAGAGTGTGGGGAGAGAGAGACAGTGAAAGAGTGAGGGGAGAGAGAGCAAGTGCGAGAGTGAGGGGAGAGAGAGAAAGTGAGAGAGAGTGGGGAGAGAGAGACAGTGAGAGAGTGAGGGGAGAGAGAGAAAGTGAGAGAGAGTGGGGAGAGAGAGACAATGAGAGAGTGAGGGGAGAGAGAGTGAGGGGATAGAGTGAGGGGAGAGAGAGAGAGACAGACAGAGTGAGGGGAAAGAGACAGAGAGAGTGAGGGGAGAGAGACAGTGATCGTGTCAGGGGTGAGAGAGCCAGAGAGAGAGTGAGGGGGAGAGAGAGAGACAGTGAGAGAGTGAGGGGAGAGAGGGGAGTGAGAGACAGTTAGAGAGTGAGGAGAGAGGCAGACGGTGAGAGAGTGAGGGGAGAGAGAGGGGGATAGAGTGAGGGTAGAGAGAGAGAGTGAGAGAGTGGGGGGAGAGAGGGGAGTGAGAGACAGTTAGAGAGTGAGGAGAGAGGCAGACAGTGAGAGAGTGAGGGGAGAGAGAGAGAGAGAGATAGAGTGAGGAGAGAGAGAGAGTGAGAGTGAGGAGAGAGAGGGGAGAGAGCGAGAGAGGGAGAGAGAGTGAGGGGAGAGAGAGAGTGACAGACAGAGTGAGGGGAGAGAGACAGAGAGAGTGAGGGGAGAGAGAGAGTGAGAGTGTCAGGGGTGAGAGAGCCAGAGAGAGAGTGAGGGGGAGAGAGAGAGACAGTGAGGGGAGAGAGGGGAGAGAGAGACAGTTAGAGAGTGAGGGGAGAGGCAGACAGTGAGAGAGTGAGGGGAGAGAGAGAGAGATAGAGTGAGGGGAGAGAGAGAGAGTGAGAGTGAGGAGAGAGAGACAGTGAGAGTGAGGGGAGAGAGAGGCAGTGAGAGAGTGAGGGGAGAGAGAGAGAGAGAGTGAGGGGAGTGAGAGAGAGTGAGTGTGAGGGGAGAGTGAGAGAGTGAGAGTGAGGGGAAAGAGCAGCAGTGAGATAGAGAGAGAGAGAGAGAGAGAGAGAGAGGGGAGAGAGAGAGAGGGGAGAGAGAGAGAGTGAGAGAGTGAGGGGAGAGAGAGAGAGAGAGAGATAGAGAGTGAGGGGAGAGAGAGAGAGTGAGTGTGAGGGGAGAGAGAGCCAGGGAGAGAGTGAGGGGAAGAGAGAGAGACAGTGAGAGAGTGAGGGGAGAGAGAGAGAGAGTGAGAGTATGAGGAGAGAGATAGAGAGAGAGGGGGGGAGAGAGAGAGAGAGTGTGAGGTAGAGAGAGAGTGAGGGGAGAGGGAGACAGTGAGAGAGTGAGGGGAGAGAGAGAGAGAGAGAGAGAGTGAGGGGAGATTGAGAGAGTGAGTGAGGGGAGAGAGAGGCAGTGAGAGAGAGAGGGGAGAGAGAGAGAGGGGAGAGAGAGAGAGTGAGAGAGTGAGGGGAGAGAGAGAGAGAGTGAGGGGAGAGAGAGAGAGTGAGTGTGAGGGGAGAGAGAGCCAGGGAGAGAGTGAGGGGGAGAGAGAGAGACAGTGAGAGAGTGAGGGGAGCGAGCGAGAAAGTGAGAGTATGAGGAGAGAGATAGAGAAAGCGGGGGGTGGGGAGAGAGAGAGAGAGTGTGAGGGGAGAGAGAGAGAGAGAGAGTGAGGGGAGAGAGAGACAGTGAGACAGGGAGAGGAGAGTGAGAGAGCGAGGGGAGAGAGAGAAAGTGTGAAAGAGTGGGGAGTGAGAGACTGAGGGGAGAGAGAACCCGAGAGAGAGTGAGGCGAGAGAGTGAGAGAGAGAGAGAGAGGGGAGAGTGAGAGAGTGAGAGTGAGGGGAGAGAGAGGCAGTGAGAGATAGAGAGAGAGAGAGAGAGGGGAGAGAGAGAGAGTGAGAGAGTGAGGGGAGAGAGAGAGAGAGAGAGAGAGAGAGAGTGAGGGGAGAGAGAGAGTGAGTGTGAGGGGAGAGAGAGCCAGGGAGAGAGTGAGGGGGAGAGAGAGAGACAGTGAGAGAGTGATGGGAGAGAGAGAGAAAGTGAGAGTATGAGGAGAGAGATAGAGAAAGCGGGGGGTGGGGAGAGAGAGAGAGAGTGTGAGGGGAGAGAGAGAGAGAGAGAGTGAGGGGAGAGAGAGGCAGTGAGAGAGAGGGAGAGAGAGAGGGGAGAGAGAGAGAGGGGAGAGAGAGAGAGTGAGAGAGTGAGGGGAGAGAGAGAGAGAGAGAGTGAGAGAGAGTGAGGGGAGAGAGAGAGAGTGAGTGTGAGGGGAGAGAGAGCCAGGGAGAGAGTGAGGGGGAGAGAGAGAGACAGTGAGAGAGTGAGGGGAGCGAGCGAGAAAGTGAGAGTATGAGGAGAGAGATAGAGAAAGCGGGGGGTGGGGAGAGAGAGAGAGAGTGTGAGGGGAGAGAGAGAGAGAGAGAGAGAGTGAGGGGAGAGAGAGACAGTGAGAGAGGGAGAGGAGAGTGAGAGAGTGAGGGGAGAGAGAGAGAGTGAGAGTGTCAGGGGAGTAAGAGAGAGACAGTGAGAGAGCGAGGGGAGAGAGAGAAAGTGTGAGAGAGTGGGGAGTGAGAGACTGAGGGGAGAGAGAACCCGAGAGAGAGTGAGGCGAGAGAGAGAGAGAGAGAGAGAGAGGGGAGAGTGAGAGAGTGAGAGTGAGGGGAGAGAGAGGCAGTGAGAGATAGAGAGAGAGAGAGAGAGGGGAGAGAGAGAGAGTGAGAGAGTGAGGGGAGAGAGAGAGAGAGAGAGAGAGAGAGAGTGAGGGGAGAGAGAGAGTGAGTGTGAGGGGAGAGAGAGCCAGGGAGAGAGTGAGGGGGAGAGAGAGAGACAGTGAGAGAGTGATGGGAGAGAGAGAGAAAGTGAGAGTATGAGGAGAGAGATAGAGAGAGGGGGGGGAGAGAGAGAGAGAGTGTGAGGGGAGAGAGAGAGAGAGGGAATGAGGGGAGAGAGAGACAGTGAGAGAGTGAGAGGAGTGTGAGAGAGTGAGGGGAGAGAGAGAGAGTGAGAGTGTCAGGGGAGAGAGAGAGACAGTGAGAGAGTGAGGGGAGAGAGAGAAAGTGTGAGAGAGTGCGGAGTGAGAGAGTGAGGGGAGAGAGAGCCAGAGAGAGAGTGACGCGAGAGAGAGAGAGAGAGAGAGAGAGAGAGAGAGAGAGGGAGAGTGAGGGGAGAGAGAGAGAGTGTGAGGGGAGAGAGAGAGACAGTGAGAGAGCGAGGGGAGAGAGAGACAGTCAGAGAGTGAGGAGAGAGAGAGAGTGAGAGTGAGTGGAGAGAGAGAGACAGTGAGAGTGCGAGGGGAGAGTGAGCGAGAGAGAGACAGTGAGAGAGTGAGGGGAGACAGAGACAGTGAGAGAGTGAGGGGAGAGAGTGAGAAAGTGAGAGTGTAAGGGGAGAGAGAGAGAGAGTGAAGGGAGAGAGAGAGAGTGAGAATGATGGGAGAGAGAGGCAGTGAGAGCGAGAGTGAGAGAGAGATAGAGAGAAGGGGAGAGAGCGAGAGAGAGAGAGTGAGGGGAGAGAGAGAGCGAGTGACAGAGTGATGGGAGAGAGAGGCAGTGAGAGAGAGTGAGGGGAGTGAGATAGAGTGAGAGTGTCAGGGATGAGAGAGCCAGAGAGAGAGAGAGTGACGGGAAAGAGAGACAGTGAGAGTGTCAGGGGAGAGATAGCCAGAGAGAGAGAGTGAGGGGGGAGAGAGACAGTGCGAGAGTGGGGGGAGAGTGAGAGAGTGAGGGGAGCGAGAGAGAGACAGACAGAGTGAAGGAGAGAGGGACAGTAAGATAGTGATGGAAAAGAGAGAGAGACAGTGAGAGAGCGAGACAGAGAGACAGAGAGAGTGTGTGAGAGTGTGAGGGGAGAGAGAGTGAGTGAGAGAGTGACGGGAGAGAGACAGTGTGAGAGTGGGGGGAGAGAGAGAGTGTAAGAGTGAGGGGCGAGAGAGAGAGAGAGAGAGAGAGAGAGAGAGAGTGAGGGGAGATAGAGACAGTGAGAGAGTGAGGGGAGAGAGAGAGAGTGAGAGAGAGAGAGAGAGAGAGAGAGACAGTGAGAGAGTGAGGGGAGAGAGAGACAGTGAGAGAGTGAGGGGAGAGAGAGAGACAGTGAGAGAGTGAGGGGAGAGAGAGACAGTGCGAGAGTGAGGGGAGAGAGAGAAAGTGTGAGAGAGTGGGGAGAGAGAGACAGTGAGAAGGTGAAGGGAGAGAGAGAACGTGAAAGAGAGAGAGAGTGAGAGTGAGGGGAGAGAGAAATAGAGAGAGTGAGGGGAGAGAGAGACAGTGAGAGAGTGACGAGAGAGAGAGACAGAGTGAAGGGAGAGAGAGAGTGAGAGTGTCAGGGGTGAGAGAGAGAGTGAGAGTGTCAGGGGAGAGAGAGCCAGAGAGAGAGTGAGGGGGAGAGAGAGAGACAGTGAGAGAGTGAGTGTGAGAGAGAGAGAGAGTGAGAGAGTGAGGGGAGAGAGAGACAGTGAGAGAGTGAGGGGAGGGAGAGCGAGAGAGAGAATGAGGGGAGAGAGTGAGTCAGTGAGAGAGTGAGGAGAGAGAGAGAGAGAGAGAGTGAGGGGAGAGAGAAACAGTGAGAGAGTGAGGGGAGAGAGAGAGTGAGAGATTGAGGGGAGAGAGAGAGAGAGAGAGACAGTGAGAGTGTGGGGGGAGAGAGAGAAAGTGAGAGAGTGAGGGGAGAGAGAGAGAGAGTTAGGGGAGAGAGAGAGAGACAGTGAGAGAGTAAGGGGAGAGAGAGACAGTGAGACAGCGAGGGGAGAGAGAGAAAGTCAGAGAGTGAGGAGAGAGAGAGAGTGAGAGTGAGGGGAGAGAGGGACAGTGAGAGAGTGAGGGGAGAGAGTGAGAGAGAGAGAGTGAGCGGAGACAGAGAGAGAATGAGGAGAGAGAGAGGCAGTGAGAGTGAGAGTTAAAGAGAGAGAGAGAGAGGGGGAGAGATAGAGATGGAGAGAGAGAGAGTGAGGGGAGAGAGAGAGACAGTGAGTGAATGAGGGGAGAGAGAGAGAGAGTGAGCAGAGACAGTGAGAGTTAGGGGAGAGAGAGACACAGTGAGAGAGCGAGGGGAGAGAGAGAGAGACAGTCAGAGAGAGAGGGGAGAGAGTGAGAGCGTGCGGAGAGAGACAGACAGTGAGATAGTGAGGGGAGAGAGAGAGTGAGGGGAGAGAGAGAGAGACAGACAGTGAGATAGTGAGAGGAGAGAGAGAGAGAGGGGAGAGAGAGAGAGACAGACAGTGAGATAGTGAGGGGAGAGAGAGAGAGAGAGAGAGTGAGCAAAGAAAGAGAGTGAGGAAGGAGAGAGAGACACAGTGAGAGAGCGAGGGGATAGAGAGAGAGAGAGAGTGAGGGGAGAGACAGAGAGAGCGAGGGGAGAGAGACAGACAGTGAGATAGTGAGGAGAGAGAGAGAGAGAGCGAGAGAGTGAGGGGAGAGAGGCAGAGAGAGAGTGAGGGGAGAGAGAGAGAGAGAGAGTGAGGGGAGAGAGAAACAGTGAGAGAGTGAGGGGAGAGAGAGAGTGAGAGATTGAGGGGAGAGAGAGAGAGAGAGAGACAGTGAGAGTGTGGGGGGAGAGAGAGAAAGTGAGAGAGTGAGGGGAGAGAGAGAGAGAGTTAGGGGAGAGAGAGAGAGACAGTGAGAGAGTAAGGGGAGAGAGAGACAGTGAGACAGCGAGGGGAGAGAGAGAAAGTCAGAGAGTGAGGAGAGAGAGAGAGTGAGAGTGAGGGGAGAGAGGGACAGTGAGAGAGTGAGGGGAGAGAGTGAGAGAGAGAGAGTGAGCGGAGACAGAGAGAGAATGAGGAGAGAGAGAGGCAGTGAGAGTGAGAGTTAAAGAGAGAGAGAGAGAGGGGGAGAGATAGAGATGGAGAGAGAGAGAGTGAGGGGAGAGAGAGAGACAGTGAGTGAATGAGGGGAGAGAGAGAGAGAGTGAGCAGAGACAGTGAGAGTTAGGGGAGAGAGAGACACAGTGAGAGAGCGAGGGGAGAGAGAGAGAGACAGTCAGAGAGAGAGGGGAGAGAGTGAGAGCGTGCGGAGAGAGACAGACAGTGAGATAGTGAGGGGAGAGAGAGAGTGAGGGGAGAGAGAGAGAGACAGACAGTGAGATAGTGAGAGGAGAGAGAGAGAGAGGGGAGAGAGAGAGAGACAGACAGTGAGATAGTGAGGGGAGAGAGAGAGAGAGAGAGAGTGAGCAAAGAAAGAGAGTGAGGAAGGAGAGAGAGACACAGTGAGAGAGCGAGGGGATAGAGAGAGAGAGAGAGTGAGGGGAGAGACAGAGAGAGCGAGGGGAGAGAGACAGACAGTGAGATAGTGAGGAGAGAGAGAGAGAGAGCGAGAGAGTGAGGGGAGAGAGGCAGAGAGAGAGTGAGGGGAGAGAGAGAGAGAGAGAGTGAGGGGAGAGAGAAACAGTGAGAGAGTGAGGGGAGAGAGAGAGTGAGAGATTGAGGGGAGAGAGAGAGAGAGAGAGACAGTGAGAGTGTGGGGGGAGAGAGAGAAAGTGAGAGAGTGAGGGGAGAGAGAGAGAGAGTTAGGGGAGAGAGAGAGAGACAGTGAGAGAGTAAGGGGAGAGAGAGACAGTGAGACAGCGAGGGGAGAGAGAGAAAGTCAGAGAGTGAGGAGAGAGAGAGAGTGAGAGTGAGGGGAGAGAGGGACAGTGAGAGAGTGAGGGGAGAGAGTGAGAGAGAGAGAGTGAGCGGAGACAGAGAGAGAATGAGGAGAGAGAGAGGCAGTGAGAGTGAGAGTTAAAGAGAGAGAGAGAGAGGGGGAGAGATAGAGATGGAGAGAGAGAGAGTGAGGGGAGAGAGAGAGACAGTGAGTGAATGAGGGGAGAGAGAGAGAGAGTGAGCAGAGACAGTGAGAGTTAGGGGAGAGAGAGACACAGTGAGAGAGCGAGGGGAGAGAGAGAGAGACAGTCAGAGAGAGAGGGGAGAGAGTGAGAGCGTGCGGAGAGAGACAGACAGTGAGATAGTGAGGGGAGAGAGAGAGTGAGGGGAGAGAGAGAGAGACAGACAGTGAGATAGTGAGAGGAGAGAGAGAGAGAGGGGAGAGAGAGAGAGACAGACAGTGAGATAGTGAGGGGAGAGAGAGAGAGAGAGAGAGTGAGCGAAGAAAGAGAGTGAGGAAGGAGAGAGAGACACAGTGAGAGAGCGAGGGGATAGAGAGAGAGAGAGAGTGAGGGGAGAGACAGAGAGAGCGAGGGGAGAGAGACAGACAGTGAGATAGTGAGGAGAGAGAGAGAGAGAGCGAGAGAGTGAGGGGAGAGAGGCAGAGAGAGAGTGAGGGGAGAGAGAGAGAGAGAGAGTGAGAGAGATAGACAGTGAGAGAGTGAGGGGAGAGAGAGAGAGAGCGCAAGGGGAGAGAGACAGACAGTGAGATAGTGATGTGAGAGAGAGAGCGTGAGAGAGTGAAGGAAGAGAGGCAGAGAAAGAGTGAGGGGAGAGAGAGAGAGAGTGAGAGAGACAGACGGTGAGAGAGTGAGGGGAGAGAGAGAGAGAGCGAGGGGGGGGAGACAGACATTGAGATAGTGAGGGGAGAGAGAGAGATTGAGAGAGTGAGGGGAGAGAGGAAGAGAGAGAGTGAGGGGAGAGAGAGAGACAGTGAGAGAGTGAGGGGAGAGAGAAAGTGTGAGAATGACGGGAGAGAGAGAGACAGTGAGAGAGCGAGGGAGAGAGAGAGAGAGAGAGTGAGGGGAGAGAGAGAGACAGTGAGAGAGTGAGGGGAGAGAGAGAGAGAGCGAGGGAAGAGAGAGAGAGAGACAGTGAGAGAGTGAGGGGAGAGAGGGAGACAGTGAGAGAGTGAGGGGAGAGAGAGAGTGAGAGAGTGAGGAGAGAGAGAGAGACTGTGAGAGAGTGAGGGGAGAGAGTGAGACAGTGAGAGAGTGAGGGGAGAGAGAGAGTGTGAGGGGAGAGAGACAGACAGTGAGAGAGTGAGGGGAGAGAGTGAGACAGTGAGAGAGTGAGGGGAGAGAGAGAGAGTAAGGGGAGAGAGAGAGTGAGAATGAGGGGAGAGAGATGCAGTGAGAGAGAGAGAGAGAGGGGAGAGAGAGACAGTGAGAGAGTGATGAGAGAGAGAGAGAGAGAGAGAGTGGGGCGAGAGAGTGAGAGAGAGAGTGAGGGGAGAAAGAGAGCGAGTGACAGAGTGAGGGGAGAGAGAGGCAGTGAGAGAGACGGAGGGGAGAGAGAAAGTGAGAGAGTGACGGGAGAGAGAGAGACAGTGAGAGAGCGAGGGGAGAGAGAGAGAGGGAGAGTGAGGGGAGAGAGAGAGACAGTGAGAGAGCGAGGGGAGAGAGAGAGACAGTGAGAGAGTGAGGGGAGAGAGAGAGAGTGAGGGGAGAGAGAGTGAGAATGAGGGGAGAGAGAGGCAGTGAGAGAGAGAGAGAGTGAGAGAGAGAGGGGAGAGAGAGACAGTGAGAGAGTGATGAGAGAGAGAGAGAGAGAGATTGGGGCGAGAGAGAGAGAGAGTGAGGGGAGAAAGAGAGCGAGTGACAGAGTGAGGGGAGAGAGAGGCAGTGAGAGAGAGTGAGGGGAGAGAGAGAAAGTGAGAGTGTCAGGGAAGAGAGAGCCAGAGAGAGAGAGTGAGGGGAGAGAGAGACAGTAAGAGTGTCAGGGGAGAGAGAGCCAGAGAGAGAGAGTGAGGGGAGAGAGAGACAGTAAGAGTGTCAGGGGAGAGAGAGCCAGAGAGAGAGAGAGTGAGGGGGGAGAGAGACAGTGCGAGAGTGGGGGGAGAGAGACAGTGAGTGAGAGAGTGAGGGTAGAGAGAGAGAGACTGACAAAGTGAGGAAGAGAGAGAGACAGTGGGATAGTGAGGGGAGAGAGAGAGACAGTGAGAGAGTGAGGGGAGAAAGAGACAGTGAGTGACTGAGGGGAGAAAGAGACAGTGAGAGATTAAGGGCAGAGAGAGACAGTGAGTGAGTGAGGGGAGAGAGTGAGAAAGTGAGAGAACGAGGGGAGAGAGAGAGCGTGAGGGGAGAGAGAGAGCGAGTGACAGAGTGAGGGGAAAAAGAGGCAGTGAGAGAGAGTGAGGGGAGAGAGAGAGAGCGAGAGTGTCAGGGGAGAGAGAGCCAGAGTGAGTTAGTAAGGGGAGAGAGAGAGACAGTGAGAGTGTCAGTGGAGAGAGAGCCAGAGAGAGAGTGAGGGGGAGAGAGAGAGTGAGAGAGTGAGGTAAGAGAGAGACAGTGAGAGAGTGAGGGGAGAGGGAGACAGTGAGAGAGTGAGGTAAGAGAGAGACAGTGAGAGAGTGAGGGGAGAGAGAGAAAGATAGAGTGAGGGGAGAGAGAGAGAGTGAGAGTGAGGAGAGAGAGAGAGAGCGAGAGTGAGGAGAGAGAGAGAGTGAGGGGAGAGTAAGAGAGTGAGAGTTAGGGGAGAGAGAGGCAGTGAGAGAGAGAGAGAGAGAGAGAGTGAGGAGAGAAAGAGAGAGTGAGAATGTGAGGGGAGAGGGAGATGGAGAGAGAGTGAGGGGGAGAGAGAGACAGTGAGAGAGTGACGAGAGAGAGAGAGAGAGGGGAGAGAGAGAGAGAGAGAGAGAGAGGGGAGAGTGAAAGAGAGAGAGTCAGGGAATAAAGAGACAGTGAGAGAGTGACGATAGAGAGAGAGAGAGTGAGGGGAGAGAGAGAGAGAGAGTGAGAGTGTGAGTGGAGAGAAAGCCAGAGAGATAGTGAGGGTAGAGAGAGAGAGAGAGAGAGTGAGGGGAGAGAAAGACAGTGAGAGATTGATGGGAGAGAGAGACAGTGAGAGAGTGAGGGGAGAGAGTGAGACAGTGAGAGAGTGAAGGGAGAGAGAGAGCGTGTGGGAAAAGAGAGAGCGAGTGACAGAGTGAGTGGAAAGAGAGGCAGTGAGAGAGAGTGAGGGGAGAGAGAGAGTGTGAGAGTGAGGAGAGAGAGAGAGCGTGAGAGTGAGGAGAGAGAGAGAGAGTGAGGGGAGAGAGAGAGAGATAGAGTGAGGGGAGAGAGAGAGAGTGAGAATGAGGAGAGAGAGAGAGTGAGAGTGAGGAGAGAGAGAGAGAGTGAGGGGAGTGTAAGAGAGTGAGAGTTAGGAGAGAGAGAGGCAGTGAGAGAGAGAGAGAGAGAGAGAGTGTGAGGGGAGAGGGAGATGGAGAGAGAGTGATGGGGAGAGAGAGACAGTGAGAGAGTGAGCGGAGAGACAGAAAATGAGGGGAGAGAGAGGCAGTGAGAGAGAGAGAGAGAAAGCGAGAGCGAGAGAGAAACAGTGAGATAGTGAGGGGAGAGAGAGAGACAGTGAGAGAGTGAAGGGAGAGGGAGAGAGACAGTGAGAGAGTGAGGGGAGAGAGAGAGAGAGAGAGGGGAGAGAGAGAGAGGGAGAGAGAGTGAGGGGAGAGAGAGACAGACAGAGTGAGGGGAAAGAGACAGAGAGAGTGAGGGGAGAGCGAGAGTGAGAGTGTCAGGGGTGAGAGAGCCAGAGAGAGAGTGAGGGGGAGAGAGAGAGACAGTGAGAGAGTGAGGGGAGAGAGGGGAGTGAGAGACAGTTAGAGAGTGAGGAGAGAGGCAGACAGTGAGAGAGTGAGGGGAGAGAGAGAGAGATAGAGTGAGGGGAGAGAGAGAGAGTGAGAGTGAGGAGAGAGAGACAGTGAGAGTGAGGGGAGAGAGAGGCAGTGAGAGAGTGAGGGGAGAGAGAGAGAGAGAGTGAGGGGAGAGTGAGAGAGTGAGAGTGAGGGGAGAGAGTGGCAGTGAGAGAGAGAGAGAGAGGGGAGAGAGAGAGAGTGAGAGAGTGAGGGGAGACAGAGAGAGAGAGAGAGAGAGAGAGAGAGAGAGTGAGGGGAGAGAGAGTGAGTGTGAGGGGAGAGAGAGCCAGGGAGAGAGTGAGGGGAGAGAGAGAGAGACAGTGAGAGAGTGAGGGGAGAGAGAGAGAGAGTGAAAGTATGAGGAGAGAGATAGAGTGAGGGGGGGGGAGAGAGAGAGAGTGTGAGGGGAGAGAGAGAGAGAGAGAGTGAGGGGAGAGAGAGACAGTGAGAGAGTGAGGGGAGAGAGAGAGAGAGAGAGAGAGAGAGAGAGAGGGGAGAGTGAGAGAGTGAGAGTGTGGGGAGAGAGAGGCAGTGAGAGAAAGAGAGAGAGAGAGAGAGGGGAGAGAGAGAGAGGGGAGAAAGAGAGAGTGAGTGAGAGAGTGAGGGGAGAGAGAGAGAGAGAGTGAGAGAGTGAGCGGAGGCAGAGAGAGAGAGAGAGAGAGAGAGAGTGAGGGGAATGAGAGAGAGTGAGTGTGAGGGGAGAGAGAGCCAGGGAGAGAGTGAGGGGGAGAGAGAGAGACAGTGAGAGAGTGAAGGGAGCGAGAGAGAAAGTGAGTATGAGGAGAGAGATAGAGAGAGCGGGGGGCGGGGGAGAGAGAGAGAGAGTGTGAGGGGAGAGAGAGAGAGAGAGAGTGAGGGGAGAGAGAGACAGTGAGAGAGTGAGAGGAGAGTGAGAGGGTGAGGGGAGAGAGAGAGAGTGAGAGTGTCAGGGGAGAGAGAGAGAGACAGTGAGAGAGCGAGGGGAGAGAGAGAAAGTGTGAGAGTGGGGAGTGAGAGACTGAGGGGAGAGAGAGCCCGAGAGAGAGTGAGGCGAGAGAGAGAGAGAGAGAGAGGGGAGAGTGAGAGAGGGAGAGTGAGGGGAGAGAGAGGCAGTGAGAGAGAGAGAGAGAGAGAGAGAGAGAGAGAGGGGAGAGAGAGAGGGGAGAGAGAGAGAGAGAGGGGAGAGAGAGAGAGTGAGAGAGTGAGGGGAGAGAGAGAGAGAGAGAGAGAGAGAGAGTGAGTGTGAGGGGAGAGAGAGCCATGGAGAGAGTGAGGGGGAGAGAGAGAGACAGTGAGAGAGTGAGGGGAGAGAGAGAGAAAGTGAGAGTATGAGGAGAGAGTTAGAGAGAGGGTGGAGGGAGAGAGAGAGAGAGAGTGTGAGGGGAGAGAGAGAGTGAGGGAGTGAGGGTGGAGAGAGACAGTGAGAGAGTGAGAGGAGAGTGAGAGAGTGAGGGGAGAGAGAGAGAGTGAGAGTGTCAGGGGAGAGAGAGTGAGACAGTGAGAGAGCGAGGGGAGAGAGAGACAGTCAGAGAGTGAGGAGAGAGAGAGAGTGAGAGTGAGGGGAGAGAGAGAGACAGTGAGAGAGTGAGGGGAGAGAGAGAAAGTGTGAGAGAGTGGGGAGTGAGAGAGTGAGGGGAGAGAGAGCCAGAGAGAGAGTGAGGCGAGAGAGAGAGAGAGAGAGAGGGGGAGAGTGAGGGGAGAGAGAGAGAGTGTGAGGGGAGAGAGAGAGACAGTGAGAGAGCGAGGGGAGAGAGAGACAGTGAGAGAGCGTGGGGAGAGAGAGACAGTCAGAGAGTGAGGAGAGAGAGAGAGTGAGAGTGAGGGGAGAGAGAGAGACAGTGAGAGTGCGAGGGGAGAGAGAGAGAGAGAGAGACAGTGAGAGAGTGAGGGGAGAGAGAGACAGTGAGAGAGTGAGGGGAGAGAGAGACAGTGAAAGAGTGAGGGGAGAGAGTGAGAAAGTGAGAGTGTAAGGGGAGAGAGAGAGAGAGTGAAGGGAGAGAGAGAGAGTGAGAATGAGGGGAGAGAGAGGCAGTGAGAGCGAGAGTGAGAGAAAGAGAGAGAGAGGGGGAGAGAGCGAGAGAGAGAGAGAGAGTGAGGGGAGAGAGAGAGCGAGTGACAGAGTGATGGGAGAGAGAGGCAGTGAGAGAGAGTGAGGGGAGTGAGAGAGAGTGAGAGTGTCAGGGTAGAGAGAGCCAGAGAGAGAGAGAGTGATGGGAGAGAGAGACAGTGAGAGTGTCAGGGGAGAGAGAGCCAGAGAGAGAGAGTGAGGGGGGAGAGAGACAGTGCGAGAGTGGGGGGGAGAAAGTGTGAGTGAGAGAGTGAGGGGAGCGAGAGAGAGACAGACAGAGTGAAGGAGAGAGGGACAGTAAGATAGTGAGGGGAGAGAGAGAGAGACAGTGAGAGAGAGAGACAGAGAGACAGAGAGAGAGAGTGAGAGTGTGAGGGGAGAGAGAGTGAGTGAGAGAGTGAGGGGAGAGAGACAGTGAGAGAGTGGGGGGAGAGAGAGAGTGTAAGAGTGAGGGGCGAGAGAGAGAGAGAGAGAGTGAGGGGAGAAAGACAGTGAGAAGTGAGGGGAGAGAGAGAGAGTGAGAGAGAGAGAGAGAGAGAGAGAGACAGTGAGAGAGTGAGGGGAGAGAGAGACCGTGAGAGAGTGAGGGGAGAGAGAGAGAGAGAGAGAGTGAGGGGAGAGAGAGACAGTGAGAGAGTGAGAGGAGAGTGAGAGGGTGAGGGGAGAGAGAGAGAGTGAGAGTGTCAGGGGAGAGAGAGAGAGACAGTGAGAGAGCGAGGGGAGAGAGAGAAAGTGTGAGAGTGGGGAGTGAGAGACTGAGGGGAGAGAGAGCCCGAGAGAGAGTGAGGCGAGAGAGAGAGAGAAAGAGAGGGGAGAGTGAGAGAGGGAGAGTGAGGGGAGAGAGAGGCAGTGAGAGAGAGAGAGAGAGAGAGAGACAGAGAGAGAGAGGGGGGAGAGAGAGAGGGGAGAGAGAGAGAGAGAGGGGAGAGAGAGAGAGTGAGAGAGTAGGGGAGAGAGAGAGAGAGAGAGAGAGAGAGTGAGTGTGAGGGGAGAGAGAGCCATGGAGAGAGTGAGGGGGAGAGAGAGAGACAGTGAGAGAGTGAGGGGAGAGAGAGAGAAAGTGAGAGTATGAGGAGAGAGTTAGAGAGAGGGTGGAGGGAGAGAGAGAGAGAGAGTGTGAGGGGAGAGAGAGAGTGAGGGAGTGAGGGTGGAGAGAGACAGTGAGAGAGTGAGAGGAGAGTGAGAGAGTGAGGGGAGAGAGAGAGAGTGAGAGTGTCAGGGGAGAGAGAGTGAGACAGTGAGAGAGCGAGGGGAGAGAGAGACAGTCAGAGAGTGAGGAGAGAGAGAGAGTGAGAGTGAGGGGAGAGAGAGAGACAGTGAGAGAGTGAGGGGAGAGAGAGAAAGTGTGAGAGAGTGGGGAGTGAGAGAGTGAGGGGAGAGAGAGCCAGAGAGAGAGTGAGGCGAGAGAGAGAGAGAGAGAGAGGGGGAGAGTGAGGGGAGAGAGAGAGAGTGTGAGGGGAGAGAGAGAGACAGTGAGAGAGCGAGGGGAGAGAGAGACAGTGAGAGAGCGTGGGGAGAGAGAGACAGTCAGAGAGTGAGGAGAGAGAGAGAGTGAGAGTGAGGGGAGAGAGAGAGACAGTGAGAGTGCGAGGGGAGAGAGAGAGAGAGAGAGACAGTGAGAGAGTGAGGGGAGAGAGAGACAGTGAGAGAGTGAGGGGAGAGAGAGACAGTGAAAGAGTGAGGGGAGAGAGTGAGAAAGTGAGAGTGTAAGGGGAGAGAGAGAGAGAGTGAAGGGAGAGAGAGAGAGTGAGAATGAGGGGAGAGAGAGGCAGTGAGAGCGAGAGTGAGAGAAAGAGAGAGAGAGGGGGAGAGAGCGAGAGAGAGAGAGAGAGTGAGGGGAGAGAGAGAGCGAGTGACAGAGTGATGGGAGAGAGAGGCAGTGAGAGAGAGTGAGGGGAGTGAGAGAGAGTGAGAGTGTCAGGGTAGAGAGAGCCAGAGAGAGAGAGAGTGATGGGAGAGAGAGACAGTGAGAGTGTCAGGGGAGAGAGAGCCAGAGAGAGAGAGTGAGGGGGGAGAGAGACAGTGCGAGAGTGGGGGGGAGAAAGTGTGAGTGAGAGAGTGAGGGGAGCGAGAGAGAGACAGACAGAGTGAAGGAGAGAGGGACAGTAAGATAGTGAGGGGAGAGAGAGAGAGACAGTGAGAGAGAGAGACAGAGAGACAGAGAGAGAGAGTGAGAGTGTGAGGGGAGAGAGAGTGAGTGAGAGAGTGAGGGGAGAGAGACAGTGAGAGAGTGGGGGGAGAGAGAGAGTGTAAGAGTGAGGGGCGAGAGAGAGAGAGAGAGAGTGAGGGGAGAAAGACAGTGAGAAGTGAGGGGAGAGAGAGAGAGTGAGAGAGAGAGAGAGAGAGAGAAAGACAGTGAGAGAGTGAGGGGAGAGAGAGACCGTGAGAGAGTGAGGGGAGAGAGAGAGACAGTGAGAGAGTGAGGGGAGAGAGAGACAGTGTGAGAGTGAGGGGAGAGAAAGTGTGAGAGAGTGGGGAGAGAGAGAAAGTGAGAGGGTGAGGGGAGAGAGAGAACGTGAAAGAGAGAGAGAGTGAGGGGAGAGAGAAATAGGGAAGAGAGAGACAGTGAGAGAGTGACGAGAGAGAGAGAGAGAGTGAGGGGAGAGAGAAATAGAGAGAGTGAGGGGAGAGAGAGACAGTGAGAGAGTGATGAGAGAGAGAGAGAGAGAGAGAGTGGGGCGAGAGAGAGAGAGAGAGAGTGAGGGGAGAAAGAGAGCGAGTGACAGAGTGAGGGGAGAGAGAGGCAGTGAGAGAGAGGGAGGGGAGAGAGAAAGTGAGAGAGTGACAGGAGAGAGAGAGACAGTGAGAGAGCGAGGGGAGAGAGAGAGAGGGAGAGTGAGGGGAGAGAGAGAGACAGTGAGAGAGTGAGGGGAGAGAGTGAGACAGTGAGAGAGTGAGGGGAGAGAGAGAGTGAGGGGAGAGAGAGTGAGAATGAGGGGAGAGAGAGGCAATGAGAGAGAGAGAGAGTGAGAGAGTGAGAGAGAGAGGGGAGGGAGAGAGAGAGAGAGAGGGGAGAGAGAAAGAGAGAGAGTCAGGGAATAAAGAGACAGTGAGAGAGTGACGATAGAGAGAGAGAGAGTGAGGGGAGAGAGAGAGAGAGAGTGAGAGTGTGAGTGGAGAGAAAGACAGAGAGATAGTGAGGGTAGAGAGAGAGAGAGAGAGAGAGTGAGGGGAGAGAAAGACAGTGAGAGATTGATGGGAGAGCGAGACAGTGAGTGAGTGAGGGGAGAGAGTGAGGCAGTGAGAGAGTGAGGGGAGAGAGAGAGCGTGTGGGGAAAGAGAGAGCGAGTGACAGAGTGAGTGGAAAGAGAGGCAGTGAGAGAGAGTGAGGGGAGAGAGAGAGTGTGAGAGTGAGGAGAGAGAGAGCGTGAGAGTGAGGAGAGAGAGAGAGAGTGAGGGGAGAGAGAGAGAGATAGAGTGAGGGGAGAGAGAGAGAGTGAGAATGAGGAGAGAGAGAGAGTGAGAGTGAGGAGAGAGAGAGAGAGTGAGGGGTGAGAGAGAGAGGGAGGGGAGAGTAAGAGAGTGAGAGTTAGGGGAGAGAGAGGCAGTGAGAGAGAGAGAGAGAGAGAGAGAGAGAGAGTGTGAGGGGAGAGGGAGATGGAGAGAGAGTGATGGGGAGAGAGAGACAGTGAGAGAGTGAGCGGAGAGACAGAGAATGAGGGGAGAGAGAGGCAGTGAGAGAGAGAGAGAAAGCGAGAGCGAGAGAGAAACAGTGAGATAGTGAGGGGAGAGAGAGAGACAGTGAGAGAGTGAAGGGAGAGAGAGAGAGACAGTGAGAGAGTGAGGGGAGAGAAAGAGAGAGAGAGGGGAGCGAGAGAGAGGGAGAGAGAGTGAGGGGATAGAGTGAGGGGAGAGAGAGACAGACAGTGAGAGAGTGAGGGGAGAGAGGGGAGTGAGAGACAGTTAGAGAGTGAGGAGAGAGGCAGACAGTGAGAGAGTGAGGGGAGAGAGAGAGAGATAGAGTGAGGAGAGAGAGAGAGTGAGAGTGAGGAGAGAGAGTGAGGGGAGAGAGAGAGAGACAGGCAGAGTGAGGGGAAAGAGACAGAGAGAGTGAGGGGAGAGAGAGAGTGAGAGTGTCAGGGGTGAGAGAGCCAGAGAGAGAGTGAGGGGGAGAGAGAGAGAGACAGTGAGGGGAGAGAGGGGAGAGAGAGACAGTTAGAGAGTGAGGGGAGAGGCAGACAGTGAGAGAGTGAGGGGAGAGAGAGAGAGATAGAGTGAAGGGAGATAGAGAGAGTGAGAGTGAGGAGAGAGAGACAGTGATAGTGAGGGGAGAGAGAGGCAGTGAGAGAGTGAGGGGAGAGAGAGAGAGAGAGTGAGTGGAGAGTGAGAGAGTGAGAGTGAGGGGAGAGAGTGGCAGTGAGAGAGAGAGAGAGGAGAGAGAGAGTGAGAGAGTGAGAGTGAGGGGAGAGAGAGAGAGATAGAGAGAGAGTGAGAGAGAGTGAGGGGAGAGAGAGAGAGTGAGTGTGAGGGGAGAGAGAGCCAGGGAGAGAGTGAGGGGGGGAGAGAGAGACAGTGAGAGAGTGAAGGGAGAGAGAGAGAGAGTGAGAGTATGAGGAGAGAGATAGAGAGAGGGGGGGGGGAGAGAAAGAGAGAGTGTGAGGGGAGAGAGAGAGAGAGTGAGGGGAGAGAGAGACAGTGAGAGAGTGAGGGGAAAGAGAGAGAGAGAGAGAGAGAGAGTGAGGGGAGAGTGAGAGAGTGAGAGTGAGGGGAGAGAGAGGCAGTGAGAGAGAGAGAGAGAGAGAGAGAGAGGGGAGAGAGAGGGGAGAGAGAGAGAGTGAGTGAGAGAGTGAGGGGAGAGAGAGAGAGAGAGAGAGTGAGGGGAGAGAGAGAGAGTGAGTGTGAGGGGAGAGAGAGCCAGGGAGAGAGTGAGGGAGAGAGAAAGAGACAGTGAGAGTGTGAGGGGAGAGAGAGAAAGTGTGAGAGAGTGGGGAGTGAGAGACTGAGGGGAGAGAGAGCCCAAGAGAGAGTGAGGCGAGAGAGAGAGAGAGAGAGAGGGGAGAGTGAGAGAGTGAGAGAGTCAGAG
>NC_092007.1:5700074-5720074 GCF_044704955.1 Pristiophorus japonicus | reverse complement strand
GGGTCTGTAACTGTGGAGAGGGTGGGTGACAGGGTTAATCCCCTCCGATAGGGAACAGGGTGTGTAACTGGGGAGATGGGGGTGAGAGGGTTAATCCCCTCCGATAGGGAACAGGGTGTGTAACTGGGGAGATGGGGGTGAGAGGGTTAATCCCCTCCGATAGGGAACAGGGTCTGTAACTGGGGAGAGGAGGGTGAGAGGGTTAATCCCCTCCGATAGGGAACAGGGTCTGTAACTGGGGAGACGGGGTGAGAGGTTTAATCCCCTCCGATAGGGAACAGGGTCTGTAACTGGGGAGAGGGGGGTGAGAGGGTTAATCCCCACCAATAGGGAACATGGTCTGTAACTGGAGAGACGGGGGGTGAGAGGGTTAATCCTCTCCGATAGGGAACAGTGTCTGTAACTGGGGAGAGGGGGAGTGAGAGGGTTAATCCCCTCCGATACGGAACAGGGTCTGTAACTGGGGAGAGGGGGGTGAGAGGGTTAATCCCCTCCGCTAGGGAACAGGGTCTGTAACTGGGGAGAGGGTGGGTGAGAGGGTTAATCCCCTCCGATCGGGAACAGGGTGTATAACTGGGGAGAGGAGGGTGTGAGAGGGTTAATCCCCTCCGATAGGGAACAGGGTCTGTAACTGTGCAGAGGGGAGAGAGAGGGTTCATCCCCTCCGATAGGGAACAGGGTCTGTAACTGGAGAGACGGGGGGTGAGAGGGTTAATCCCCTCCGATAGGGAACAGGGTCTGTAACTGGAGAGACGGGGGGTGAGAGGGTTAATCCCCTCCGATAGGGAACAGGGTCTGTAACTGGAGAGACGGGGGGTGAGAGGGTTAATCCCCTCCGATAGGGAACAGGGTCTGTAACTGGGGAGAGGGGGGTGTGAGAGGGTTAATCCCCTCCGATAGGGAACAGGGTCTGTAACTGGAGAGACGGCGGGTGAGAGGGTTAATCCCCTCCGATAGGGAACAGGGTCTGTAACTGGGGAGAGGGCGGGTGAGAGGGTTAATCCCCTCCGATAGGGAACAGGGTCTGTAACTGGAGAGACGGGGGGTGAGAGGGTTAATCCCCTCCGATACGGAACAGGGTCTGTAACTGGGGAGAGGAGGGTGAGAGGGTTAATCCCCTCCGATAGGGAACAGGGTCTGTAACTGGGGAGAGGAGGGTGAGAGGGTTAATCCCCTCCGATACGGAACAGGGTCTGTAACTGGGGAGAGGAGGGTGAGAGGGTTAATCCCCTCCGATAGGGAACAGGGTCTGTAACTGGAGAGACGGGGGGTGAGAGGGTTAATCTACTGTCAGTCACCACTATGTCAGGTTTAGGTGGGTCTGTATAATCTCTGACCTACACGTTATCTGCCTTTCCTCTCGGTTTATCAGGGTGCAATATCCTGCCTCTCTCTCAATCTTTGTCCAGAAGATTGAGCAAGAGATCCCGTAAGCCAAGGGCAGAGATCGCCAGATTACTTGGAACATGCAACCGCTCTGTCGTTTGTTTGTGTCTTCTTTAGAATGCGTTTGTGTGTGTGGGGGGGGTGCAGGGGGGACAGCCAGCTCTTGGCCTCAGCACCCCCTAGGTTCAAGGGTCAGGGGCACAATACATCAGGTCTGTGGGCCTGCAACGGACCCAGGGGTCAGCACCAGACCTGAACCCCATACAGTCCCTACCCCCTCCACACCAGCACACTGGGGGCGTGCACAGTGTCCCGAAGGAACACGGAGCCAGTCTGGAGTCAGGGAGCGAGAGAGGGAGTGAGGGAGAGAGGGGGTGAGGGAGGGAGGGAGAGAGGGTGGGAGGGAGCGAGAGAGGGAGGGAGGGAGCGAGAGAGGGAGGGAGCGAGAGAGAGAGGGAGCGAGAGAGGGAGTGAGGGAGAGAGGGGGTGAGGGAGGGAGCGAGAGAGGGTGGGAGGGAGCGAGAGAGAGAGAGAGGGAGCGAGAGAGAGAGGGAGGGAGGGAGCGAGAGAGGGAGGGAGCGAGCGAGGGAGAGAGAGAGGGAGCGAGAGAGGGAGGGAGCGAGAGAGGGAGGGAGGGAGCGAGAGAGGGAGGGAGCGAGCGAGGGAGAGAGAGAGGGAGCGAGAGAGGGAGGGAGCGAGAGAGGGAGGGAGGGAGAGAGGGGGTGAGGGAGGGAGGGAGAGAGGGTGGGAGGGAGCGAGAGAGAGAGAGAGGGAGCGAGAGAGGGAGTGAGGGAGAGAGGGGGTGAGGGAGGGAGCGAGAGAGGGTGGGAGGGAGCGAGAGAGGGAGGGAGGGAGCGAGAGAGGGAGGGAGCGAGAGAGAGAGGGAGGGAGGGAGCGAGAGAGAGAGGGAGGGAGTGAGCGAGAGAGGGAGAGAGCGAGAGAGGGTGGGAGGGAGCGAGAGAGAGAGAGAGGGAGCGAGAGAGGGAGGGAGGGAGGGAGCGAGAGAGAGAGAGAGGGAGCGAGAGAGAGAGGGAGCGAGAGAGGGAGGGAGCGAGAGAGGGAGGGAGCGAGAGAGGGTGGGAGGGAGAGAGGGAGGGAGGGAGGGAGCGAGAGAGGGAGGGAGCGAGCGAGAGAGAGAGAGAGGGAGCGAGAGAGGGAGGGAGCGAGAGAGGGAGGGAGCGAGCGAGAGAGGGAGGGAGGGAGCGAGAGAGAGAGGGAGGGAGTGAGCGAGAGAGGGAGGGAGCGAGCGAGAAGGAGGGAGCGAGCGAGAGAGAGAGAGAGGGAGTGAGAGAGAGAGGGAGCGAGAGAGGGAGGGAGGGAAGGAGCGAGAGTGGGAGGGAGCGAGCGAGAGAGAGAGAGAGAGGGAGCGAGAGAGGGAGGGAGCGAGAGAGGGAGGGAGCGAGCGAGAGAGGGAGGGAGGGAGCGAGAGAGAGAGAGAGGGAGCGAGAGAGGGAGTGAGAGAGGGAGGGAGGGAAGGAGCGAGAGAGGGAGGGAGCGAGTGAGAGAGAGAGAGAGGGAGCGAGAGAGGGAGGGAGCGAGAGAGGGAGGGAGGGAGCGAGAGAGAGAGGGAGGGAGTGAGCGAGAGAGGGAGAGAGCGAGCGAGAGAGAGAGAGAGGGAGCGAGAGAGGGAGGGAGCGAGAGAGGGAGGGAGCGAGCGAGAGAGGGAGGGAGGGAGCGAGAGAGAGAGGGAGGGAGTGAGCGAGAGAGGGAGGGAGAGCGGGGGGGGGGGGGAGCGAGAAAGTGAGAGAGGTGGGGGGGGTGGCTTGCGAGGGAGAGAGGGTCGGAGGGAGGGAGCGAGCGATGGAAGACGCAAGGGAGGGAGGGAGCGAGACAGGGAAGGATAGCAGGAGGGAAGAACAGGGCAGGGAAGGTGCGACAGCGGGAGGGAAGGACAGGGGAGGGAGGGAACGGGAGAGGGTTAATCCCCAGCCGGAGAGCTGGTGCCAAACTTCAGAGTCAGAGACAAGCGGGAGGGAGGGCAGCGGAGAGGGGTTGGAACTCCTTGGCTCCCCTCCTCTCCCAGCACCCCACCTCCCTCTCCTCCCCGGCCAACACCCCCCTCTGCTCTGTCCAAGAAACAGGGAGGTGCAGCCAAATTGTGGAGCATTTAAAGACCGCCCTGTTCCGGCCCTGAGCTGTCACATTGCCCAATAACACTTTGGCTTGCAGGGGAAGTCCCCGCTGGCTGCCAATTCTCTTTTTTTTTTGCTCTCTCTCACTGGGCTCTCTCTGTCCAACTTCCGATATTTCATTGTGAACTTCAAGCGAGAGAGTGTGTGTGTGTGTGTGTGCGTGCAGGCGCGAGTGTTCGCCTGAGCAACATAGCCAGAGCTTGTGCCGAGCAGTTTGAGAAGTTAAGACGCTTCCTACACCCAGTGCCAAGGACTGTCTGCAACAGCCGCTGTACCGATTCGAACCCGGCTTCTGCGTGGATCGAGCTGGGTCTTCCCGCTTGGCTGCAGAGAGAGACCCTCCCGACGTGTCCAAGCGCTCGAACTCCCAGTGCCACCCTCCCCGCTTGGCGATGTGCCGCCCATGCTGTTGAACGACCGTCTCTCGGAGGACGCTGACCTGCGGACGGGCGCCTGGCCCCCCCAGCCCGTTGGCGCTCATGTGCCTGGACTCCTGCGTCGTCCGGACCCAGCGCCCTGCCCCTTGGCCGGCCATGGAGGGCCACGTCTGCCCAGGCCCCCTCGACCTGCGGCTGCACAAGTGCGAGCCGCTGCTCAAGCCCCGGGCCGCGGAGCAGGGGGAGCACCCCGGCGCCCGCAAGGCGGAGCGGGCGCGCCTCTCCTTGCCGCCCCGGAAGCGGCCGTACCCAGCCGCCGCGGAGGGGCGGCCCGACACTCCCGCCCCGGCCAAAGCCGCCGCGACGGCGGACAGCCCCGGCCCCCGCCCCCCGGAGCCCGTGCGCCTGAAGACGGAGCCGGTCGAGCGTCTGGTCTACTGCGGGGGCTCGGGCCGTCTGCTGGGCCCCAACCTCGCCCCCGCCAATGGGTACTCCTACCTCGAGCCCGTCTACGTGCCCGTGGGACTGCGCCAGCTCCCGTACTACCCAGGTAAGGCCTTCACCGCAATCAAAGACAGGCTGTGCATTTGTAGAGCGCCTTTCGCGAGTGAGGGAGCGCCGTACTGCGCTGTCGGAGGGGCAGTACTGAGGGAGCGCCGCACTGTCGGAGGGGCAGTACTGAGGGAGCACCGCACTGTCGGAGGGGCAGTACTGAGGGAGCGCTGCACTGTCGGAGGGGCAGTACTGAGGGAGCACAGCACTGTCGGAGGGGCAGTACTGAGGGAGCGCTGCACTGTCGGAGGGGCAGTACTGAGGGAGCGCCGCATTGTCCGAGGGGCAATACTGAGGGAGCGACACACTGTCGGAGGGGCAGTACTGAGGGAGCACCGCACTGTTGGAGGGGCAGTACTGAGGGAGCACCGCACTGTTGGAGGGGCAGTACTGAGGGAGCACCGTACTGCGCTGTCGGAGGGGCAGTACTGAGGGAGCACCGCACTGTTGGAGGGGCAGTACTGAGGGAGCACCGTACTGCGCTGTCGGAGGGGCAGTACTGAGGGAGCACCGTACTGCGCTGTCGGAGGGGCAGTACTGAGGGAGCGCTGCACTGTCGGAGGGGCAGTACTGAGGGAGCGCCGCACTGTCGGAGGGGCAGTACTGAGGGAGCGCCGCACTGTCCGAGGGGCAATACTGGGGGAGTGCTGCACTGTCGGAGGGGCAGTACTGAGGGAGCACCGTACTGCGCTGTCGGAGGGGCAGCACTGAGGGAGTGCCGCACTGCCAGAGGTGCAGTACTGAGGGAATGCTGCACTGTCGGAGGGGCAATACTGAGGGAGCGACGCACTGTCGGAGGGGCAGTACTGAGGGAATGCTGCACTGTCGGAGGGGCAGTACTGAGGGAACAGCAAGCTCCCACAGACGACCTGATAATGACCCGGTCATCTCTTTGAGTGACATTGATTGGCCGACAAATATATTGGCCCCCAGGACACCGGGGAGAACTCCCCCTGCTCTTCTTCCAAATAGTGGCCCCGGGATCTTTTACATCCAGCTGGGAGGGCAGACGGGGCCTCGGTTTAATGTCTTATCGCATAAACGGCACCTCCGACAGTGCGGCGCTCCCTCAGCTGGAGTGGGTTATGAACCCAGCACCTTCTGACTCAGAGGCTGATACTTATGCCAGCCTGTGCCTGCGTGGACCTGCGCACGTGTGGGGGGGGGGGGGGATGCCCGCTTGGCCGTGAGGCCTTCTGCAGGCGAATAGCCCTCGCACACACACACACACACACACAGTGGCCTGCCGTCTCACGGCACGGGAAGCCAGGTTGCTTCCCCCAGGGGCCCCCTCAGCATGAACCAGCTCCTCGGGAGAGCAACGTACAGGGATCCCTGCAGCAATCGTCAGCCCACAAGGTCTGCTCTCCTGTGAGGACGCTGAGAGCTCTCTCGCTCTCCCAGTAACAAGGCTGTTCCTACTGCCCTCCTCTCCCCTCAGCCTCCCGGAGCGAGAGCGGGAATTGATGGGTCGGTGGGGTTGAGGCCAATCAGAAAGGGGGCTTGATTGAACCAATGGGATTTCCCCCTTCCTTCTGCTCCGATAGTTAAACCGCTTTCTAAGCAATCAGTATTTAATTTATTCCTTCCTGAGCATGTTTCTGTGCTGTTTTTATCCTCTGACTGTTTACCTGTGAAACTGTTCTTCGCCTGAGGCAGTCCCTCGGAGTCGAGGAAGACTTGCTCCCACTCTAAAAGTGAGTTCTCGGGTGACTGAACAGTCCCAATACGGGAACCCCAGTCCCTGTCACAGGTGGGACAGACAGTGGTTGAGGGAAGGGGAGGGTGGGACTGGTTTGCCGCACGCTCCTTCCGCTGCCTGCGCTTGCTTTCTGCACGCTCTCGGTGGCGACGAGACTCGAGGTGCTCAGCGCCCTCCCGGATGCACTTCCTCCACTGAGGGCGGACTGGTCTTTGGGCCCGGGACTCCCAGGTGTCGGTGGGGATATTGCACTTTATCAGGGGAGGCTTTGAGGGTGGTCCCTTGTAGCGTTTCCTCTGCCCACCTGGGGCTCGCTTGCCGTGAAGGAGTTCCGAGTGGAGCGCTTGCTTTGGGGAGTCTCGTGTCTGGGGGCCATGCGGACAATGTGGCCCTGCCCAGCGCAGCTGGCCGAGTGTGGTCAGTGCTTCGATGCTGGGGATGTCGGCCTCCTGTATGGCTCAGAGACATCGACGATCTACAGCAGGCACCTCAAAGCACTGGAGAAATACCATCAACGCTGCCTCTGCATGATCCTGCAAATCCCGTGGCAGCAATGCCAGTGTGAAGCTATAACGTTGAAATCTCGGGGTCACACAGTCTCAGGATAAGGGGGTCGGCCATTGAGGACTGAGATGAGGAGGAATTTCTTCACTCAGAGCGGGGTGAATATTTGGAATTCTCTGCTCCAGAGGGCCGTGGAGGCTCCGTCGTTGAGTATAGTCAAGGCTGGGATCGAGAGATTTTTGGATATTAAGGGAATCGAGGGATCGGGCGGGAGAGTGGAGTTGAGGTCGGAGATCAGCCGCGATCTTATCGGATGGCGGAGCAGGCTCGAGGGGCCGAATGGCCGACTCCTGCTCCTTGTTCTTCTGTTGCCCGACCTCGTGCCCCAGTTCTGCTCTCGTCCCGTCAGTGGGAATCTGACAGGGCTCAGGAGGGAGACAAGAGCTGGGTTTGCCCTCTGCAGGCTTTCAGGCGGTTTGGAGACACGGCCTGCTAACTGCGACCTGCTGCGTCTTTAAATATCGGATCCCATTCCCCCAATTGCTTTATTACATCGCTGGCCAGACCAGCATCTATTGGCCGTCCCGAATCGCCCCATCAGCAGCCTTCATGAACCGCTGCAGTCCGTGTGGTGAAAGTGCTCCCGCAGTGCTGTTCGGGAAAGTAGGGGAGACTGAGAAAGACTTGCAATTGTATCGCGCCTCTCACGAACACCGCACGTCCCGAAGCGCTTTACAGCCAATGAAGTACCTTCGGAGTGTGGTCACTGTTGTATTGTGGGAAACACGGCAGCCAATTTGCGCACAGCAAGCTCCCACCACACAGTAAAGTGATGATGACCCAGATAATCTGTTTTTGTTATGTTGAATAAGGGATAAATATTGGCCCCAGGACATCGGGGAGAATAACCCCTGCTCTTCTTCGAAGTGGTGCCATGGGATCTTTTACTTGAGAGAACAGACGGGGCCTCGGTTTAACGTCTCATCCGAAAGACGGCACCTCTGACAGTGCAGCGCTCCCTCTGTACTGCCCCTCCGACAGTGCGGCGCTCCCTCAGTACTGCCCCTCCGACAGTGCGGCGCTCCCTCAGTACTGCCCCTCCGACAGTGCGGCGCTCCCTCAGTACTGCCCCTCCGACAGTGCGGCGCTCCCTCAGTACTGCCCCTCCGACAGTGCGGCGCTCCCTCAGTACTGCCCCTCTGACAGTGCGGCGCTCCCTCAGTACTGCCCCTCTGACAGTGCGGCACTCCCTCTGTACTGTCCCTCCGACAGTGCGGCACTCTCTCAGTACTGCCCCTCCGACAGTGCGGCACTCTCTCAGTACTGCCCCTCCGACAGTGCGGCGCTCCCTCAGTACTGCCCCTCTGACAGTGCGGCACTCCCTCTGTACTGTCCCTCCGACAGTGCGGCGCTCCCTCAGTACTGCGCCTCCGACAATGCAACGCTCCCTCAGTACTGCCCCTCCGACAGTGCGGCACTCCCTCAGTACTGCCCCTCCGACAATGCAACGCTCCCTCAGTACTGCCCCTCCGACAGTGCAGCGCTCCCTCAGTGCTGCCCCTCCGACAGTGCAGCGCTCCCTCAGTACTGCCCCTCCGACAGTGTGGGGCTCCCTCAGCACTGCCCATCCAACAGTGCGGTGCTCCCTCAGTGTTGCCCCTCCGACAGTGCGGCGCTCCCTCAGTACTGCCCCTCCGACAGTGCGGTGCTCCCTCAGTACTGCCCCTCTGACAGTGCAGCACTCCCTCAGTACTGCCCCTCCGACAGTGCGTCGCTCCCTCAGTACTGCCCCTCCGACAGTGCAGTGCTCCCTCAGTGTTGCCCCTCCGACAGTGCGCCGCTCCCTCAGTACTGCCCCTCCGACAGTGCAGTGCTCCCTCAGTACTGCCCCTCTGACAGTGCAGCACTCCCTCAGTACTGCCCCTCCGACATTGCGGTGCTCCCTCAGTACTGCCCCTCTAACAGTGCGGTGCTCCATCAGTACTGCCCCTCCGACAGTGCGGCACTCTCTCAGTACTGCCCCTCTGACAGTATGGCGCTCCCTCAGCACTCGGAGCATTGGTCTGGATTATGGGGCTCGAGTCCCTGGAGTGGGACTTGAACCCACAACCTTCTGACTCAGAGGTGAGAGTGCTGCCCACTGAGACACAGCTTCTACATCCTAATATGCTGCAGCGCTAATTTATTTTAATTCGTTGCTGGGATGTGGGCGGTCGCTGGCCAAGGCCGGCATTTATTGCCCATTCCCTCGTCGCCACTTGCGAAGGTGGTGGTGAGCCGCCTTCTTGAACCGCTGCAGTCCGTGTGGTGAAGGTGCTCCCACAGTGCTGTTAGGGAGGGAGTTCCAGGATTGTGACCCAGCCACGATGAAGGAACGGCCGATATATTCCCAAGTCGAGGGATGGTGTGTGTGTGACTGGGAGGGGAACGTGGAGGGGGTGGTGTTCCCAGGCCCCTGCTGCCCTTGTCCTTCTAGGGGTTAGAGGTCGCGGGTTTGGGAGGTGCTGCCGAAGAAGCCTTGGCGCGTTGCCGCGGTGCATCTTGTCGACGGTGCACACTGCAGCCACGGTGCGCCGGTGGTGGAGGGAGTGAGTGTTGGAGGTGGTGGAGGGAGTGAGTGTTGGAGGTGGTGGAGGGAGTGAGTGTTGGAGGTGGTGGAGGGAGAGAGTGTTGGAGGTGGTGGAGGGAGTGAGTGTTGGAGGTGGTGGAGGGAGAGAGTGTTGGAGGTGGTGGAGGGAGTGAGTGTTGGAGGTGGTGGAGGGAGTGAGTGTTGGAGGTGGTGGAGGGAGTGAGTGTTGGAGGTGGTGGAGGGAGTGAGTGTTGGAGGTGGTGGAGGGAGTGAGTGTTGGAGGCGGTGGAGGGAGTGAGTGTTGGAGGTGGTGGAGGGAGTGAGTGTTGGAGGTGGTGGAGGGAGTGAGTGTTGGAGGTGGTGGAGGGAGTGAGTGTTGGAGGTGGTGGGGAGCGGGCCCATCGAGCGGCCTGCTTTGTCCTGGATGGTGTCGAGCTTCTCGAGTGTTGTTGGAGCTGCAACTCATCCAGGCAAGTGGGGCGTGATGTCGAACCAGCCCGACCTGTCCTGGACACGGTCTCTGGGCACCTGGCAGGACCAGAGTGTTTAACTGTCAGAGAAACCCTTCCGATCGCTGCCTCTTGGTGGGGCTTGTTGACAATACATGCGCTACCTGAGTGGGGCTTTCCAGGGCAGTGCATGTGAAGTACAGAAGCAATGGGACCCTGTGAGACCGGCAGCAAGCCAGTGAGGCTTGGCATGTGATCGGACTCTGAGGTTGCCCTAAATTCCCCTTTCAGTCTTCTGATTGTTTTCAAACGTCTCGCATGAGCAGTGCTGCCAATTAAACTGGGGGATTTTAGCATGGACGTCTAGAACTGCTTGAGAGCACGGGCTTAGATACAGAGTAAAGCTCGCCCTGCACTGTCCCATCAAACACTCCCAGGGCAGGTACAGGGGGTTCGATACAGAGTAAAGCTCGCTCTACACTGTCCCATCAAACACTCCCAGGGCAGGTACAGGGGGTTCGATACAGAGTAAAGCTCCCTCTACACTGTCCCATCAAACACTCCCAGGGCAGTTACAGCACGGGGTTAGATACAGAGTAAAGCTCACCCTACACGGTCCCATCAAACACTCCCAGGGCAGGTACAGGGGGTTAGATACAGAGTAAAGCTCCCTCTACACTGTCCCATCAAACACTCCCAGGACAGGTACAGCACGGGGTTAGATACAGAGTAAAGCTCGCTCTACACTGTCACATCACACACTCCCAGGGCAGGTACAGCACGGGCTTAGATACAGAGTAAAGCTCGCCCTACACTGTCCCATCAAACACTCCCAGGGCAGGTACAGGGGGTTAAATACAGAGTAAAGCTCCCTCTACACTGTCCCATCAAACACTCCCAGGACAGGTACAGCACGGGGTTAGATACAGAGTAAAGCTCCCTCTACACTGTCCCATCAAACACTCCCAGGGCAGGTACAGAGGGTTAGACACAGAGTAAAGCTCCCTCTACACTGTCCCATCAAACACTCCCAGGGCAGGTACAGGGGGTTAGATACAGAGTAAAGCTCCCTCTACACTGTCCCATCAAACACTCCCAGGGCAGGTACAGCACGGGGTTAGATACAGAGTAAAGCTCCCTCTGCACTGTCCCATCAAACACTCCTGGTGTCGGGTACAGCACGGGGTTAGATACAGAGTAAAGCTCCCTCTGCACTGTCCCATCAAACACTCCCGGTGTCGGGTACAGCACAGGGTTAGATACAGAGTAAAGCTCCCTCTACACTGTCCCATCAAACACTCCCAGAACAGGTACAGGGGGTTAGATACAGTGTAAAGCTCCCTCTACACTGTCCCATCTAACACTCCCAGGGCAGGTACAGGGGGTTAGATACAGAGTAAAGCTCCCTCAACACTGTCCCATCAAACACTCCCAGGGCAGGTACAGGGGGTTAGATGCAGAGTAAAGCTCCCTCTACACTGTCCCATCAAACACTCCCAGGACAGGTACAGGGGGTTAGATACAGAGTAAAGCTCCCTCTACACTGTCCCATCAAACACTCCCAGGGCAGGTACAGCACGGGGTTAGATACAGAGTAAAGCTCCCTCTACACTGTCCCATCAAACACTCCCAGGGCAGGTACAGCACGGTGTTAGATACAGAGTAAAGCTCCCTCTACACTGTCCCATCAAACACTCCCGGTGTCGGGTACAGCAGTGCGATATTTCCCAATGCCAGTGCTCGTGAGCTGGCGGGGCCCAGTTTAGGTCGGTGTGTCTGGAGTTCAGCGACGCGGGTCCGTAGCCCACTGGAAATGGGGCTGGGACGCTGGGAGTGTGGCTTCAGGCGAGGGGCCCTGAGGTCCAGGGGAGAGGTGGTCCTCAGGCTGGGTTGGGGGGGGGCGGGCAGGAGCTGTCGGTGGGTGAGGGGCCTGTGTTCAGCAAGACTTCCTGCCCATCCGCCCGTCGCACAAATTTCCCTTTCTCACACGGGGCCCAGTCAGTTACGAGAAGCAGCTCGACACGGTTTCTGAGCTGCAGGTAGACTTTGAATACTGCAGACGTATGTGGTGATGCTCAGAGTGAGGTATGCAAATCTGAGGTAAGCACCTCACACATTCTTGCTGCTGATATTTCGGGTAACGGCTCACGACTGATACAAATGAGCATCTCGTGGAACCGACTGTTACAATCGCCACTTGTATTTAAATATCGCCTTTCACATCCCAAGGCGCATGACAAGCAGCGTTATAAGACAAGACAAATAAATTTGACATCACATGAGAAGAAATTAGGGGCAGGTGACCAAAAGCTGGGTCAGAGAGTTGGATTTTAAGGAGCGTCTTGAAGGAGGAGAGAGAGGTTTAGAGAGGCGGAGAGGTTTAGGGAGGGAGTTCCAGAGCTTGGGGGCCCAGGCAACAGAAGGCACGGCCACCGATGGTGGAGCGATTATAATCAGGGATGGTCAGGAGGGCAGAATTAGAGGAGGGCAGAGATCTCGGGGGGTTGTGGGGCTGGAGGAGGTTACTGAGATCAGGAGGGGTGAAGAGGGATTTATAAAACAGGATGGGAATTTTCAAATCGAGGCGTTGCTTAACCGGGAGCCACTGGAGGGCAGTGAGCACAGGGGGTGATGGGTGAGTGGGACTCTGTGCGAGTTAGGACACGGGGCAGTGAGCACAGGGGATGATGGGTGAGTGGGACTTGGTGCGAGTTAGGACACGGGGACAGTGAGCACAGGGGGTGATGGGTGAGCAGGACTTGGTGCGAGTTAGGACACGGGGACAGGGAGCACAGGGGGTGATGGGTGAGCAGGACTGGGTGTGAGTTAGGACACGGGGCAGTGAGCACAGGGGGTGATGGGTGAGTGGGACTCTGTGCGAGTTAGAATACGGGGCAGTGAGCACAGGGGGTGATGGGTGAGTGGGACTCTGTGCGAGTTAGGACACGGGGCAGTGAGCACAGTGGGTGATGGGTGAGTGGGACTTGGTGCGAGTTAGAATACGGGGCAGTGAGCACAGGGGGTGATGGGTGAGTGGGACTCGGTGCGAGTTAGGACACGGGTCAGTGAGCACAGGGGGTGATGGGTGAGCGGGACTCGATGCGAGTAAGGACACGGGGCAGTGAGCACAGGGGGTGATGGGTGAGTGGGACTCGATGCGAGTTAGGACACGGGGCAGTGAGCACAGAGGGTGATGGGTGAGCGGGACTCGGTGCAAGTTAGGACACGGGGCAGTGAGCACAGGGGGTGATGGGTGAGCGGGACTTGGTGTGAGTTAGGACACGGGGGCAGCCGAGTTTTGGATCACCTCTAGTTTACGTAGGGCAAAATGTGGGAGGCTGGCCAGAAGTGCATTGAAATAGTCAAGTCTGGAAGTAACAAAGGCAGGGATGAAGGCTTCAGCAGTCGATCAGCTGTGTGAGATGAGCAAATGTCACATGGTCTCTGGTGTTAATTGCTTCTCCTCAGACTTTCTGACAATGCCCATCGAAGACTTCTCCGTTCCTCAGCCTCTCGCTCCATCCCTCTCCCTGGTCGCTGTCTGACACTAAACCAGACCCTTCACAACCTGGGGGTCGTATTTGACCCTGAGCTGAGCTTCTGATACATACGCCCCATCCCAAACATCACCTACTCCCCACTCCGGAACATCGCCCATTCCCATCCCTGGCTCGGCCCATCATTCTTTCTCTCTTTCTCCCTCTCGCCCTATATCTCCTTACTCTGTATCTAACCCCGTGCTGTACATGTACCTGGGAGTGTGTGATGGGATAGTGTAGAGGGAGCTTTACTCTGTATCTAACCTCCTGTACCTGTACCTGGGAGTGTTTGATGGGACAGTGTAGAGGGAGCTTTACTCTGTATCTAACCCCCTGTACCTGTACCTGTACCTGGGAGTGTTTGATGGGACAGTGTAGAGGGAGCTTTACTCTATATCTAACCCCCTGTACCTGTACCTGCCCTGAGAGTGTTTGATGGGACAGTGCAGAGGGAGCTTTACTCTGTATCTAACCCTCTGTACCTGTACCTGTACCTGGGAGTGTTTGATGGGACAGTGTAGAGGGAGCTTTACTCGATATCTAACCCCCTGTACCTGTACCTGCCCTGAGAGTGTTTGATGGGACAGTGCAGAAGGAGCTTTACTCTGTATCTAACCCTGTGCTGTACCTGCCCTGGGAGTGTTTGATGGGACAGGTTAGAGGGAGCTTTACTCTGTATCTAACCCTGTGCTGTACCTGCCCTGGGAGTGTTTGATGGGACAGTGTAGAGGGAGCTTTACTCTGTATCTAACCCTGTGCTGTACCTGCCCTGGGAGTGTTTGATGGGACAGTGTAGAGGGAGCTTTACTTTGTATCTAACCCTGTGCTGTACCTGTACCAGGGAGTGTTTGATGGGACAGTGTAGAGGGAGCTTTACTCTGTATCTAACCCCCTGTACCTGCCCTGGGAGTGTTTGATGGGACAGTGTAGAGGGAGCTTTACTCTGTATCTAACCCCGTGCTGTACCTGCCCTGGGAGTGTTTGATGGGACAGTGTAGAGGGAGCTTTACTCTGTATCTAACCCCCTGTACCTGCCCTGGGAGTGTTTGATGGGACAGTGTAGAGGGAGCTTTACTCTGTATCTAACCCCGTGCTGTACCTGCCCTGGGAGTGTTTGATGGGACAGTGTAGAGGGAGCTTTACTCTATATCTAACCCCATGCTGTACCTGTACCTGCCCTGGGAGTGTTTGATGGGACAGTGTAGAGGGAGCTTTACTCTATACCTAACCCGTGCTGTACCTGCCCTGGGAAGTGTTTGATGGGACAGTGCAGAGGGAGCTTTAGAAACATAGAAACATAGAAAATAGGTGCAGGAGTAGGCCATTCGGCCCTTCTAGCCTGCACCGCCATTCAATGAGTTCATGGCTGAACATGCAACTTCAGTACCCCATTCCTGCTTTCTCACCATACCCCTTGATCCCCCGAGTAGTAAGGACTTACTCTGCATCTCACCCATGCCCGGGGAGTATTTGATGGGAACACAGGCTGTTTGAGTTTCATTGACATCCTGGTGTGGGTAAATGGAAAATTTGCATAAAAGACAAGATTAATCCCCCTCCTTCACTGCACAAAGTGACAAATTTCTCGCAAATACTCGATAGCTAACAGCCATAAGGGAACTCATTTCCTCATTTTCAACAGATGGATGATTGAGTCGATCTGAACGAATTAACTGCTTCCATGCGAGCTCCAAGCTTCTGAATAAACAAAACACCACATTGTTCTGCTGACATGACAACAGATAATCTCCCCACTTTAAAATCTCTCCAGACAAGCCTGAATACACAGGAGAGCTTTGATGTGCTTTTGAGAAGCAAGGCCTGCATTTATGTAGCGACTGCCACGGCACCGGGCGTCTAAAAGCGCTTTGCGGCCCATGAACTACGTTTCGAAGTCTGGCCACTGTTGCACTGTGGGAAACACGGCTCGGAATCGCGCACAGACAGCTCCCGCAAACGCGGCGAGAGAACTTGCGCAGTTTCGTTGGATTTTTACCGGGCGGGCTTTTTCCTCGCGTGTCTAACCCTTTCGTCTTCCCCCTCCCCCCCCTCCCGCCTTCTCTCGCCCCCTTTTCCGACAGGTGTCAACAAATCCTACCTCGGCCCCTCGTTCCCCATCTGCCCCGTCCCGACGCACCCCATCGCGATGGGCGCACTCCCGGCCTTCCACACGACACCCTGCCCCGTGCTCTGTGCCCGCGAGGACATCCTGGCTTCCGACATCGCTATGGCAACCAGGCAGGACGAGGACGGAGACACGTGAGTCGGAGTTTGGGGAACTTGCTCTGTTGGAAACGGCGGGGGGGCGCTGGTGGGGGGGGAATGAACTTTGGCGTGGAAGTTATTTGGGTGGAATTGACCTCAAAGGGAAGATGATAGGGGTAGTGTTTGGGGTTGTATAGATTCTTGAATGTAGGCCTGGAGGACCCAGCAAGACACCAATAATGACCCAGATAATCTGTTTTATTGATGTTGATTGAGGGATAAATATTGGTCCCATGACACCGGGGAGAACTCCCCCTGCTCTTCTTCCAAATAGTGGCCATGGGATCTTTTACATCCACCTGGGAGACAGACGGGGCCTCGGTTTAATGTCTCATCTGAAAGACCGATAGATGGGGAGAGAGAGAGATGGATAGATGGGGAGAGAGAGAGAGATGGATACATGGGGTGAGAGAGAGAAGGATAGATGGGGAGAGAGAGAGATGGATAGATGGGGAGAGAGAGAGAGGGATGGATGGAGAGAGATGGGTAGATGGGGAGCGAGAGAGAGGGATAAATGGAGAGAGACAGAGAGGGATAGATGGGGAGAGAGAGAGATGGATAGATGGGGAGAGAGAGAGAGGGATAGATGGGGAGAGAGAGAGAGGGATAGATGGAGAGAGAGAGAGATGGATAGATGGGGAGAGAGAGGGATGGATGGAGAGAGAGAGAGATGGGTAGATGGAGACAGAGAGAGATGGATAGATGGGGAGAGAGAGAGGGATGGATGGAGAGAGAGAGACATGGGTAGATGGAGAGAGAGAGAGATGGATAGATGGGGAGAGAGAGAGATGGATAGATGGGGAGAGGGAGAGATGGATAGATGGGGAGAGAGAGAGATGGATAGGTGGAGAGAGAGAGACGGATAGATGGAGAGAGAGAGATTGACAGATGGAGAGAGAGAGATGGATAGATGGAGAGAGAGAGAGATGGATAGATGGAGAGAGAGAGAGATGGATAGATGGAGAGAGTGAGATGACAGATGGAGAGAGAGAGATGGATAGATGGAGAGAGAGAGAGATGGATAGATGGTGAGAGAGAGAGATGGATAGATGGGGAGAGAGAGAGATGGATAGGTGGAGAGAGAGAGATGGATAGATGGGGAGAGAGAGAGATGGATAGATGGAGAGAGAGAGATGGATAGATGGAGAGAGAGAGAGATGGATAGATGGAGAGAGAGAGAGATGACAGATGGAGAGAGAGATGGATAGATGGAGAGAGAGAGATGGATAGATGGGGAGAGGGAGAGATGGATAGATGGGGAGAGAGAGAGATGGATAGATGGGGAGAGAGAGAGAGGGATAGATGGAGAGAGAGAAATTGATAGATGGAGAGAGAGAGATGGATAGATGGAGAGAGAGAGAGATGGATAGATGGAGAGAGAGAGAGAGATGGATAGATGGAGAGAGAGAGAGATGACAGATGGAGAGAGAGAAATTGATAGATGGAGAGAGAGAGATGGATAGATGGAGAGAGAGAGAGATGGATAGATGGAGAGAGAGAGAGATGACAGATGGAGAGAGAGAGATGGATAGATGGAGAGAGAGAGAGATGGATAGATGGGGAGAGAGAAAGATGGATAGATGGGGAGAGAGAGAGATGGATAGGTGGAGAGAGAGATGGATAGATGGAGAGAGGGAGAGATGGATAGATGGAGAGAGAGAGATGGATAGATAGGGAGAGAGAGATGGATAGATGGAGAGAGAGAGAGATGGATAGATGGAGAGAGAGAGAGATGGATAGATGGAGAGAGAGAGAGATGGATAGATGGGGAGAGAGAGAGATGGATAGGTGGAGAGAGAGAGATGGATAGATGGGGAGAGAGAGAGATGGATAGATGGAGAGAGAGAGATGGATAGATGGAGAGAGAGAGAGATGGATAGATGGAGAGAGAGAGAGATGACAGATGGAGAGAGAGATGGATAGATGGAGAGAGAGAGATGGATAGATGGGGAGAGGGAGAGATGGATAGATGGGGAGAGAGAGAGATGGATAGATGGGGAGAGAGAGAGAGGGATAGATGGAGAGAGAGAAATTGATAGATGGAGAGAGAGAGATGGATAGATGGAGAGAGAGAGAGATGGATAGATGGAGAGAGAGAGAGATGGATAGATGGAGAGAGAGAGAGATGACAGATGGAGAGAGAGAGAGATGACAGATGGAGAGAGAGAGATGGATAGATGGAGAGAGAGAGAGATGGATAGATGGGGAGAGAGAGAGATGGATAGATGGGGAGAGAGAGATGGATCAATGGAGAGAGAGAGAGATGGATAGATGGAGAGAGAGAGAGATGGATAGATGGAGAGAGAGAGAGATGACAGATGGAGAGAGAGAGATGGATAGATGGAGAGAGAGAGAGATGGATAGATGGGGAGAGAGAGAGATGGATAGATGGGGAGAGAGAGAGATGGATAGGTGGAGAGAGAGAGATGGATAGATGGAGAGAGGGAGAGATGGATAGATGGAGAGAGAGAGATGGATAGATAGGGAGAGAGAGATGGATAGATGGGGAGAGAGAGAGATGGATAGATGGGGAGAGAGAGATGGATCAATGGAGAGAGAGAGAGATGGATAGATGGAGAGAGAGAGAAGGATAGATGGAGAGAGAGATGGATAGATGGGGAGAGAGAGAGGGGGATAGATGGGGAGAGGGAGAGAAGGATAGATGGTGAGAAAGAGAGATGGATAGATGCGGAGCGAGAGAGATGGTTAGATAGAACAGAAGAGATGGAGAGACCGACTGACAAGAGATTTTGTTATTCGTTCCTGCCATTTATTGCCCATTCCCTCGTCGCCCCTTGAGAAGGTGGTGGTGAGCCACCTTCTTGAACCGCTGCAGTCCGTGTGGTGAAGGTGCTCCCACAGTGCTGTTAGGGAGGGAGTTCCAGGATTGTGACCCAGCGACGATGAAGGAACGGCCGATATATTTCCAAGTCGAGGGATGGTGTGTGTGTGACTGGGAGGGGAACGTGGAGGGGGTGGTGTTCCCAGGCCCCTGCTGCCCTTGTCCTTCTAGGGGTTAGAGGTCGCGGGTTTGGGAGGTGCTGCCGAAGAAGCCTTGGCGCGTTGCCGCGGTGCATCTTGTAGACAGTGCACACCGCAGCCACGGTGCGCCGGTGGTGGAGGGAGTGAGTGTTGGAGGTGGTGGAGGGAGTGAGTGTTGGAGGTGGTGGAGGGAGTGAGTGTTGGAGGTGGTGGAGGGAGTGAGTGTTGGAGGTGGTGGAGGGAGTGAGTGTTGGAGGTGGTGGAGGGAGGGAGTGTTGGAGGTGGTGGAGGGAGTGAGTGTTGGAGGTGGTGGAGGGAGTGAGTGTTGGAGGTGGTGGGGATCGGGCCCATCAAGCGGCCTGCACCCAGTGTCCCACATCACCTCAACCCACAGCAAACCCTCACTTCCCAAGGCACTGATGAAAAGGAAGAGGTGGAGATTTATCTCGATTTACTGCTCGAGCAACACGTGGATTCTGCAGCCTCCTTCCCTTCCTTTCTCGCCCTCGTTTTCTTTTCAGCTCGTTCGCGCTCTCTCCAAAGCAAGGCTAACAAGGCAAGGGAATACACAATAAATGATCAGACACTGAGAGGTGTAGAGGAACAGAGGGACCTTGGAATGCAGGTCCACAGATCCCTGAAGGTAGCAGGCCAGGTGGATCAGGTGGTTAAGAAGGCACACGGGATACTTGCCTTTATTAGCCGAGGCTTGGAATACAAGAGCAGGGAGGTTATGCTTGAATTGTATAAAACACTAGTTAGGCCACAGCTGGAGTACTGCGTGCAGGTCTGGTCACCACATTACAGGAAAGATGTGATTGCACTGGAGAGGGTACAGAGGAGATTTACCAGGATGTTGCACTGGAGAGGGTACAGAGGAGGTTTACCAGGATGTTGCACTGGAGAGGGTACAGAGGAGATTTACCAGGATGTTGCCGGGACTGGAGAATTTTAGCGATGAGGAAAGATTGGATCGGCTGGGGTTGTTTGCTTTGGAACAGAGGAGGCTGAGGGGAGACCTGATTGAGATGTATAAAATGATGAGGGGCCTGGATAGAGTGGGTAGGAAGGACCTGTTTCCCTGGGCAGAGGGGTCAACAACCAGGGGGCACAGATTGAAAGTAATTGGGGGGAGGTTTAGAGGGGGTTTGAGGGGAAATGTCTTCACCCAGAGGGTGGTGGGGGTCTAGGGGGGAACTCACTGCCTGAAAGGGTGGTAGAGGCAGAAACCCTCACCACATTTAAACAGTACCTGGATGTACACCTGAAGTGCCGTAACCTGCAGGGCTACGGACCCAGAGCGGGAAAGTGGGATTAGGCTGGGTAGCTCTTGGTCGGCCGGCACGGACACGATGGGCCGAATGGCCTCCTCCCGCGCCGTGACTTTCTCTGATTGTGGAAGGTAGCAGAAAGAAGGGAGAGAGAGAGAGAGGGAGAGGAACAACCGGAGCTGGTTTTCCCGGCACCGGGTGTTGTTGTGAGCTGGGTGAGCAGGTAACGGGCAGACGGTGCTGTTGAATGCCAGTCTCTCTGTGTGTGTGTG
>NC_092007.1:5675074-5697574 GCF_044704955.1 Pristiophorus japonicus | reverse complement strand
GGATGTTTCCACTGATGGGGGAGACTAGAACTAGGGGGCACGGTCTTAGAATAAGGAGCCGCCCATTTAAAACTGAGATGAGGAGAAATTTCTTCTCTCAGAGGGTTGTAAATCTGTGGAATTCTCTGCCCCAGAGAGCTGTGGAGGCTGGGCCATTGAATATATTTAAGGTGGAGATAGACAGATTTTTGAGTGATAAGGGAGTGAAGGGTTATGGGGAGCGGGCGGGGAAGTGGAGCTGAGTCCATGATGGGATCAGCCATGATCGTATTGAATGGTGGAGCAGGCTCGAGGGGCCGAATGGCCGACTCCTGCTCCTGTTGCTTGGGTTCTTATGTTGGTCTGAGTCTGTCAATGCAGGTGTCCTGGGAAGAGGGTTGACGCGTGGGCCCAGTAGCTGGGAGGAAACCACAACTTGCTTTATTTAAGAGTCGATGTGAGACGATACCCACAGCAGCTCTCGGTCTGGCAGCTGCTGCTCCGTGGACCGAGGCGGACAAACCGATCACTTTGGGGTGTGGGCGGGGGGAGGCGCGTGGCCAACAGCCAATCGCGTGGAAGATTTGCATCTCGCTGCCCGAATCCCATTGGCTCTGAGCGCTTGGCCGCGTCACGCTCAGCCAGCCAACGGGGGGGTGGGGGTGGGGTCACAGGTTCACAGGTCATGCACTTGAGGAGGGCTAACAAGGCAAGGGATACACATTAAATCATAGGACACTGAGAAGTGTAGAGGGACCTTGGAGTGCAGGTCCACAAACCCTGAAGGTAGCAGGGCAGGTGGATGAGGTGGTTAAGAAGGCATACGGAATACTTGCCTTTATTAGTCGAGGCTTGGAATACAAGAGCAGGGAGGTTATGCTTGAACTGTGTAAAACACTGGTTGGGCCACAGCTGGAGTACTGCGTGCAGGTCTGGTCACCACATTACAGGAAAGATGTGTGTACTGGAGAGGGTACAGAGGAGGTTTCATCACCATAGGCAGTCCCTCGAAGCGAGGATGACTTGCTTCCATGCCAAGAAAAAGATGAGTTCACAGGTGTTTCAATGAAGGAGCTAATATTCCAGATCCCGTACTCTCCAAACATCTTGCATCAACCCAGCGCCCTCAACACCGTTGCAATAAAGTCCCGTGGCGGGCCACAGGAATGTAAATGAGACACAACTTTGACACCCAGCCAGCCTCAGGAAATATCAGCGAGAGACAGTCAAAAGCCGGAGCAAAGAGGCAGGTCTTAAGATCGAAAAGAAAGAAAGATTTGGATTTCTGTAATGCCTTTAGAGAAGAGATTTGGATAGGTTAAGCGAATGGGCGAAGGTTTGGCAGATGGAATACAATGTCGGAAAGTGTGAGGTCATCCACCTTGGGAAAAAAAACAGTAAAAGGGAATATTATTTGAATGGGGAGAAATTACAACATGCTGAGGTGCAGAGGGACCTGGGGGTCCTTGTGCATGAAACTCTTTTTGGGAGTAAACAAAAAACATTAAACCATGCCCCCTCCGATCTGGGGGAAACACCAAACATTTACAGGCCCTTTAATTTTTTTTGTGGTTTTTTGGGGGGTTTTTTTTGGGCACAAAAACATATTTTTTCTCCAAGTGCCCCCTATAAAAGGGGAGGGGGACACTAAAAGCACCGGCAATTAAAACAAATTAACTTAAAAACATAAAATCAGATTAAAATTTGGTTGCCGGGCGTGATGATGCACTCCAGTCCCTCCGGTGCCCACCTCTCGCGGAAGGCCGCGAGCGGAATCCCAAAAAGTTAGTTTGCAGGTGCAGCAGGTAATCAGGAAGGCGAATGCAATGTTGGCCTTCATTGCGAGAGGGATGGAGTACAAAAGCAGGGAGGTCCTGCTGCAACTGTACAGGGTATTGGTGAGGCCGCACCTGGAGTACTGCGTGCAGTTTGGGTCACATTACTGAAGGAAGGATATAGTAGCTTTGGAGGGGGTACAGAGATGATTCACGAGGCTGATTCCGGAGATGAGGGGGTTACCTTATGATGATAGATTGAGTAGACTGGGTCTTTACTCGTTGGAGTTCAGAAGGATGAGGGGTGATCTTATAGAAACATTTAAAATAATGAAAGGGATAGACAAGATAGAGGCAGAGAGGTTGTTTCCACTGGTCGGGGAGACTAGAACTAGGGGGCACAGCCTCAAAATACGGGGGAGCCAATTTAAAACCGAGTTGAGAAGGAATTTCTTCTCCCAGAGGGTTGTGAATCTGTGGAATTCTCTGCCCAAGGAAGCAGTTGAGGCTAGCTCATTGAATGTATTCAAGTCACAGATAGATAGATTTTTAACCAATAAGGGAATTAAGGGTTATGGGGAGCGGGCGGGTAAGTGGAGCTGAGTCCACGGCCAGATCAGCCATGATCTTGTTGAATGGCGGAGCAGGCTCGAGGGGCTAGATGCCCTACTCCTGTTCCTAATTCTTATGTTCTTCTGTCCTTTCACAACCACCGGATGTCTCAAAGTGCTTTATCCACTTTTAACTTATATCGCACCTTGAATGTAGCAAAATGTTCCAGGATATCCACAGCAGTGGAACAAGATGAAACAGATTAATCTGAGACCAAGTCACAGAAGAAACTTGCGCAGGTGACTAAAAGCTTGATCACAGAGGTTGGTTTTAAGGGGCGTCTTAAATGAGAGCGAGTCAGAGAGGTTTCGGGAGGGAGTTCCAGAGCTTGGGGCCCAGGCAACAGAAGGCACGGCCACTGATGGTGGAGCGATTATAATCAGGGATGGTCAGGAGGGCAGAATTAAAGGGCAGAAACCTCGGGGAGTTGTGGGGTTGGAGGAGGTTACAGAGATAGGGAGGGGGCGAGGGCCATGGAGGGATTTGTAAACAAGGATGAGAATTTTGCAATCGAGGCGTTGCTTAACCGGGAGCCAATGTAGGTCAGTGAGCACAGGGGGTGATGGGTGAGTGGGGCTCGGTGCGAGTTAGGACACGGGGCAGTGAGCACAGGGGGTGATGGGTGAGCGGGACTCGGTGCGAGTTAGGACACGGGGCAGTGAGCACAGGGGGTGATGGGTGAGTGGGGCTCGGTGCGAGTTAGGACATGGGGCAGTGAGCACAGGGGGTGATGGGTGAGTGGGACTCGGTGCGAGTTAGGACACGGGGGCAGTGAGCACAGGGGGTGATGGGTGAGTGGGACTCGGTGTGAGTTAGGACACGGGGGCAGTGAGCACAGGGGGTGATGGGTGAGTGGGACTCGGTGTGAGTTAGGACACGGGGGCAGTGAGCACAGGGGGTGATGGGTGAGCGGGACTCGGTGCGAGTTAGGACACGGGGCAGTGAGCACAGGGGGTGATGGGTGAGTGGGACTCGATGCGAGTTAGGACACAGGGCAGTGAGCACAGGGGGTGATGGGTGAGTGGGACTGGGTGCGAGTTAGGACATGGGGCAGTGAGCACAGGGGGTGATGGGTGAGTGGGACTCGGTGCGAGTTAGGACATGGGGCAGTGAGCACAGGGGGTGATGGGTGAGCGGGACTCTGTGCGAGTTAGGACACGGGTCAGTGAGCACAGGGGGTGATGGGTGAGTGGGACTTGGTGCGAGTTAGGACATGGGGCAGTGAGCACAGGGGGTGATGGGTGAGTGGGACTTGGTGTGAGTTAGGACACGGGTCAGTGAGCACAGGGGGTGATGGGTGAGCGGGACTCGGTGCGAGTTAGGACACGGGGCAGTGAGCACAGGGGGTGATGGGTGAGTGGGACTCGGTGCGAGTTAGGACACAGGGCAGTGAGCACAGGGGGTGATGGGTGAGTGGGACTGGGTGCGAGTTAGGACATGGGGCAGTGAGCACAGGGGGTGATGGGTGAGTGGGACTCGGTGCGAGTTAGGACATGGGGCAGTGAGCACAGGGGGTGATGGGTGAGTGGGACTCTGTGCGAGTTAGGACACGGGTCAGTGAGCACAGGGGGTGATGGGTGAGTGGGACTTGGTGCGAGTTAGGACATGGGGCAGTGAGCACAGGGGGTGATGGGTGAGTGGGACTTGGTGTGAGTTAGGACACGGGTCAGTGAGCACAGGGGGTGATGGGTGAGCGGGACTCGGTGCGAGTTAGTACACGAGGGCAGCCGAGTTTTGGATCACCTCTAGTTTACGTCGGGTAGAATGTGGGAGGCCGGCCAGGAGTGCGTTGGAATAGTCAAGTCTGGAGGTAACGGAGGCAGGGATGAGGGCTTCAGCAGCGGATGAGCTGAGGCTGGGTGGAGACGGGCGATGTTACGGAGGGGGAAATGGGCGGTCTTAGTTATGCTGCGGGTATGTGGTGGGAAGCCCATTTCAGGGTCAGATGTGACAGCGAGGTTGCGAACAGTCTGGTTCGGCCTCAGACATGAGTTGGGGAGAGGGATTGAGTCGGGGGCTGGGGAACGGGGACCGTAAACAATGGCCTCGGTCTTGCCAATATTCGATTGGAAAAAACCTGTGCTCACCCAATCGGACAGCTCCTCGCCAGTCTGGCGCGGGGCGCGACCAGTCGGAAGCCTCGACAGGACCGGAGTACGCGCGCCCCGATTGGTCCGTTGGGCGCGGGGGGGGGGGTGGGGCAAGGAGCGGCCACAGTTGGCGCTTGGCCCTCGCGACCCTCCAACTCTGCACCCTGGCTTCCTGTGCGATCGGCAGACATTCAACGGGCCGACAGGAAGTGACGTCACCAGACACAGAGCGAGTTCTCTGGAAGGCCCAGCGATAAGACAAAGAGAGAGGGTGATTCAGAGGCCAGGGTTTCTTGTGTTTTTTTTTTCTCTCTCGATGGGTTCTGAGAATTGAGTTGAGCAACGCTGGAAATGGTCGCGTACGCTTTGCGCATTCACATCAAAACTCAAGTCAGGCTGGCCGTGAGCTTAACCTCAACAACGACCTGCATTTAAATAGCGCCTTTAACACAGTGAAACATACCAAGCCGCTACACAGGAGGGTTGTGAGAAGAAACAAATCAATTTCACAACGAGCCACGTAAGAAGGAATTAGGGGCAGGTGACCAAAAGCTGGGTCACAGAGGTGGGTTTTAAGGAGCGTCTTGAAGGAGGAGAGAGAGGTGGAGAGGTGGAGAGGTTTAGGGAGGGAGTTCCAGAGCTTGGGGGCCCAGGCAACAGAAGGCACGGCCACCGATGGTGGAGCGATTATAATCAGGGGTGGTCAGGAGGGCAGAATTAGAGGGAGCATAGATTAAAGAAGGTTATTATATTTTATTATATTTTATCATTATTCTACAGCGTATCCCCTCGAGTATTGAAGATTAAGAGGTGATCTAATCGAGGGGTTTACCATTAAAGGATTCGATTGGGTAGATCGTGAGAGAAACTGTTCCCTCGGGTGGGGGCAGTCCAGAACAAGGGGGGGGGGGGTCAACTTCAAATTCGAGCCAGGCCGTTCAGGGGTGATGTCAGGAAACACTTCTTCACACAAAGGGCAGCGGGAATCGGGAACTCTCTCCCCCCAAAAAGCTGCTGAGGCCAGGAGTCAATTGAAAAAATCAAAACGTCGATTTATGTTGGGTAAGGGTATAAAGGGTTACGGAACCAAGGCGAGTAAATTGAGTTAAGGTACATGTCAGCCCCGATCTGATTGAATGGCGGGACAGGCTCGAGGGGCTGAATGGGCCTCCTCCTGTTCCTGTGTAACAGGCTCGGGGGGCTGAATGGGCCTCCTCCTGTTCCTGTGTAATAGGCTCGAGGGGCTGAATGGGCCTCCTCCTGTTCCTGTGTAACAGGCTCGAGGGGCTGAATGGGCCTTCTCCTGTCCCTGTGTAACAGGCTCGGGGGGCTGAATGGGCCTCCTCCTGTTCCTGTGTAACAGGCTCGAGGGGCTGAATGGGCCTCCTCCTGTTCCTGTGTAACAGGCTCGAGGGGCTGAATGGGCCTCCTCCTGTTCCTGTGTAACAGGCTCGAGGGGCTGAATGGGCCTCCTCCTGTCCCTGTGTAACAGGCTCGAGGGGCTGAATGGGCCTCCTGTTCCTACAAGAGAGCCCAGGCTCCCACGACCCCAAGACGGCCTGGGCCAGTGACCTTTGGCCTTTCAGATGGGTGCTGATGATTGGTTGTTGGGTGCTGGTGTTGGAGGTGTGAGAGGAGTGAATTGTGCTGGTGGATATTTGAGGTTGTGTTTCTCTCTCTCGTTCTTCTCAGGCCCCTGCACATCGCGGTGGTCCAGGAAGATGCGACGATGGTGCAGAAACTCATCCAACTCCTGCTGCTCGGCAAGAAAGACTTGGATATTTACAACAACCTGCGACAGGTAGGAAATATATCGGCCGTTCCTTTACCGTCGCGAGCTCAAAATCCTGGAACTCCCTCCCTAACAGCACTGTGGGAGCACCTTCACCACACGGACTGCAGCGGTTCACAAACCTCCTCCTGTTCCAGTGTAACAGGCTCGAGGGGCTGAATGGGCCTCCTCCTGTTCCTGTGTAACAGGCTCAAGGGGCTGAATGGCCTCCTGCTCCCTGTGTAACAGGCTCGCGGGGCTGAATGGCCTCCTGCTCCCTGTGTAACAGGCTCAAGGGGCTGAATGGCCTCCTGCTCCCTGTGTAACAGGCTCGAGGGGCTGAATGGCCTCCTGCTCCCTGTGTAACAGGCTCGAGGGGCTGAATGGGCCTCCTCCTGCTCCCTGTGTACCAGACTCGAGGGGCTGAATGGGCCTCCTCCTGTTCCTGTGTACCAGACTGGAGAGGCTGAATGGCCTCCTGCTCCTACCTTCTCGAGGGTAATTTAGGGATAGGCAAAAAATCCGGGCTATGCCAGCGATGTCCACATCCCAGGAACAAATTTTTTTTAAAGTGCTTTGTAATATCCGAGGTTCTGACCTCTGAATGCACCTTTTGAAACGTTAGCAGGAAATAAAACTCACTAAATTCAACTCCCTCCCAACAACCGAATTGAAAAAACTCAGCCCATTAATGAATAACCAACCACAGGCTGTCATCAACCAATCATATCATCACTGCACCCTGAACACAAATTCCGATGAAACGCAGTGAGGGGCAGATTGACATGTTCTTGCTGAAGGAACAGGAGGGAGAGCAGCCCGAGTTTGAAATAACATCCAAAATGTTTTTATGAGATGACAAAATGACATGCTCAGACCCACGTACACAGCCAAGGCTGAAGACATGAGATGGCAAGATTCTCATCCTTCATTACCAATCGCTCTGTGACCTCCTCGCGCTCCCTCTCGATCTCTGTAACCTCCTTTTGTCCAGTGTTGGCCTCCGTATTTAAGGAAGGATACACTTGCATTGGAGGCAGTTCAGAGAAGGTTCACTCGGTTGATTCCGGGGATGAGGGGGTTGACATAGGAGGAAAGGTTGAGCAGGTTGGGCCTCTACTCATTGGACCTTAATGGAATGAGAGGTGATCTTATTAAAAGGTATAAGACTCTGAGGGGGGCTGGACAGGGTAGATGCAGAGAGGATGTTTCCCCCTCGTGGGGGAATCTAGAACTAGGGGGCATAGTCTCAGAACAAGGGGCCGCCCATTTAGAACTGAGATGAGGAGGAATTTCTTCTCGAAGAGGGTTGTAAATCTGTGGAATTCTCTGCCCCAGAGAGCTGTGGAGGCTGGGCCATTGAATATATTTAAGGTGGAGATAGACAGATTTTTGAGCGATAAGGGAGTGAAGGGTTATGGGGAGCGGGTGGGGAAGTGGAGCTGAGTCCATGATCGGATCAGCCATGATCGGATTGAATGGCGGAGCAGGCTCGAGGGGCCGAATGGCCGACTCCTGCTCCTATTTCTTATGTTCTTATGTTCTCCAGCCCCACAAATCCCCCCCGAGATCTCTGCCCTCCTCTAATTCTGCCCTCCTGACCATCCCTGATTATAATCGCTCCACCATCGGTGGCCGTGCCTTCTGTTGCCTGGGCCCCAAGCTCTGGAACTCCCTCCCTAAACCGCGGCGAGAAATGTATTCGTTTTGGCTTGTAACACTGCTGTGATGCGCTTTGGGGCGTTTTATCACGTGAAAGGCACTACACAAATGCACGCTGCTGTTGTTGTTCCCGACGCCGCCGCCTCTGGCTCGTTTGCCATTTGTCTTGCGTTACGTGGAGAGACATTGGAGAAGCGGGGACGCTTCTGTGTCACCAGGTTTACCAGCATCCTTTAAGGTAGCCTGGGCTGATCTTTTGCTCAACTTTGGACAGCCAAGTCTGTCGAGTGGGCAGCTGCTTTATGACCTTGGGAGGAGCAAGGCAGAAACATTGAGAGGGGCACTGCATGCCGATACGATCGAGCTTACAGGCAGGGCGGGCTGAGAAAGTGGTTCGAAAAGCTCACGGGATAACGGGCTCCGTGAATAGCCTTTCCGAACGTGCGGGGCCCAGAATTGGACGCAGTCGTCCAGTTGAGGCCGAACCAGTGTTTCACAAATGTTCATCGTAACTTCCTTGCTTTGTGCACTATTCACGTAGCTTAGGATCCCGTGTGGGGTTGACTTGTGAGGAAAGGTTGAGTAGGTTGGGCCTCTACTCATTGGAGTTCAGAAGAATGAGAGGTGATCTTATCGAAACGTATCAGATTATGAGGGGGCTTGACAAGGTGGATGCAGAGAGGATGTTTCCACTGATGGGGGAGACTAGAACTAGGGGGCATGGTCTTAGAATAAGGGGCCGCCCATTTAAAACTGAGATGAGGAGGAATTTCTTCTCTCTGAGGGTTTGTAAATCTGTGGAATTCGCTGCCTCAGAGAGCTGTGGAAGCTGGGACATTGAATATATTTAAGACAGAGATCGACAGTTTCTTAAACGATAAGGGGATAAGAGGTTATGGGGAGCGGGCGGGAAGTGGAGCTGAGTCCATGATCGGATCAGCCATGATCGTATTGAATGGCGGAGCAGGCTCGAGGGGCTGAATGGCCGACTCCTGCTCCTATTTCTCATGTTCTTATTAACCACGTTCTCAACCTGCCGCCTTCAACGATTTGTGCACCTGTCTTCTTAGGCTGTCCCTGGGAGTCAAGGAAGACTTGCTTCCACTCTAAAAGTGAGTTCTCGGGTGACTGAACAGTCCAATACGGGAACCACAGTCTCTGTCACAGGTGGGACAGACAGTGGTTGAGGGAAGGGGAGGGTGGGACTGGTTTGCCGCACGCTCCTTCCGCTGCCTGCGCTTGGTTTCTGCACGCTCTCGGCGACGAGACTCGAGGTGCTCAACGCCCTCCCGGATGCACTTCCTCCACTGAGGGCGGACTGGTCTTTGGGCCCGGGACTCCCAGGTGTCGGTGGGGATATTGCACTTTATCAGGGAGGCTTTGAGGGTGGTCCCTTGTAACGTTTCCTCTGCCCACCTGGGGCTCGCTTGCTGTGTGGGAGTTCCGAGTAGAGCGCTTGCTTTGGGGAGTCTCGTGTCTGGGGGCCATGCGGACAATGTGGCCCTGCCCAGCGGAGCTGGTCGAGTGTGGTCAGTGCTTCGATGCTGGGGATGTTGGGCCTGGTCGAGGACGCTAACGTTGGTGCGTCTGTCCTCCCGGGGGATTTGCAGGATCTCGCGGAGTCACATATACTCCATGCTGAGTCACCACTATCATCTCTGAAATGAACCAGGATATGGGTGGAGACACATGGGAAAGGAAATAATTCAAAGCTTTACCTTCATTATTGTTCTTAATGAATAATCTGACATGTAAACTCGGGCGAGTTTAACATGAAATCATCAGTGCATAATTTCACAATTTCCTGGAACTGCGTGACCACATTCCCTTGCAAAACACCATACCTATCTGGTTTAGTCACAATCCCCTTCGGGATTACGTTCAGTTATATATTCTTGTCTCGAAAGCACAATAGAGAATTCAAATTAGTGGCCGTGGGAACTTCTACATCCACCTCAGAGAGCAGATGGGACCTCGATTTAACGTCTCATCTGAACTACGCCATCTCCCACAGTGCGGCGCTCCCTCAGTACTGCCCCTCCGACAGTGCGGCGCTCCCTCAGTACTGCCCCTCCGACAGTGCGGCGCTCCCTCAGTACTGCCCCTCCGACAGTGCGGCGCTCCCTCAGTACTGCCCCTCCGACAGTGCGGCGCTCCCTCAGTACTGCCACTCTGACAGTGCAGCAATCCCTCAGTACTGCCCCTCTGACAGTGCAGCACTCCCTCAGTACTGCCCCTCCGACAGTGCAGCACACCCTCAGTACTGCCTCTCCAACACTGCGGTGCTCCCTCAGTACTGCCCCTCCAACAGTGCGGCACTCCCACAGTACTGCCCCTCCGACAGTGCGGCACTCCCTCAGTACTGCCCCTCCGACAGTACGGCGCTCCCTCAGTACTGCCCCTCCGACAGTGCGGCACTCCCTCAGTACTGCCCCTCCGACAGTGAGGCATTCCCTCAGTACTGCCCTTCTGACAGTGCAGCACTCCCTCAGTACTGCCCTTCTGACAGTGCAGCACTCCCTCAGTACTGCCCTTCTGACAGTGCAGCACTCCCTCAGTACTGACCCTCCTACAGTGCAGCACTCCCTCAGTAGTGCTCCTCTGACAGTGCAGCACTCCCTCAGTACTGCCCCTCCGACAGTGCAGCACTCCCTCAGTAGTGCTCCTCTGACAGTGCAGCGCACCCTCAGTACTGCCCCTCCAACAGTGCAGCACTCCCTCAGTAGTGCTCCTCTGACAGTGCAGCACTCCCTCAGTACTGCCATTTCTGACAGTGCAGCACTCCCTCAGTAGTGCTCCTCTGACAGTGCAGCACACCCTCAGTACTGCCCCTCCGACAGTGCAGCACTCCCTCAATAGTGCTCCTCTGACAGTGCAGCACTCCCTCAGTACTGCCCCTCCGACAGTGCAGCACTCCCTCAGTACTGCCCCTCTGACAGTGCGGCGTTCCCTCAGTACTGCCCCTCCGACAGTGCAGCACACCCTCAGTACTGCCCCTCTGACAGTGCAGCGTTCCCTCAGTACTGCCCCTCCGACAGTGCAGCACTCCCTCAGTAGTGCTCCTCTGACAGTGCGGCGTTCCCTCAGTACTGCCCCTCCGACAGTGCAGCACTCCCTCAGTAGTGCTCCTCTGACAGTGCGGCGTTCCCTCAGTACTGCCCCTCCGACAGTGCAGCACTCCCTCAGTAGTGCTCCTCTGACAGTGCAGCACTCCCTCAGTACTGCCCTTCTGACAGTGCAGCACTCCCTCAGTACTGCCATTTCTGACAGTGCAGGGCTCCCTTGAGGAGGAAGCCACAACTTCTGACTCGGAGAAGGGTAGGGACAGTCTGAGCCTCGAGTGAGGTCTCGGTTCAACGAGGTTGGATGTCGCGACCGACACAATGAGATAACCTGTCCGACATCTTGCCCTCCGCTGATCGCGTGCTTGTCACCGGGCAGGTTTTTCTCAGGCAATCTCCTGAGAAGTTGGGTTTGGCATATTCGGCAGGCACCCAAACAGGATGGAGACAAGTTGAGAATGAGCTTGGATTTCGGCCAACCCTATAATGTGCAACCTCTGATTCGAGAGCCGAGTAACCACCACTGCTCGGTAAACAAAGGTTTGCCAAGATTACTAAATGTCTCCTTTTTTAAGGAGGGATACACTTGCATTGGAGGCAGTTCAGAGAAGGTCCACTCGGTTGATTCCGGAGATGAGGGGGTTGAGCTATGAAGAAAGGTTGAGCAGGTTGGGGCCTGTACACATTGAAGTTGAGAAGAATGCACGGTGATCTGATTGAAAAATATAAGATTCTGAGGGGGCTGGACAGGGTCTCTGCAGAGAGATGTATCTCCCTCGTGGGGGAGACTAGAACTAGGGGGCACAATTTCAGAATAAGGGGCCACCCATTTAAAACTGAGATGAGGAGGAATTTCTTCTCTCAGAGGGTCGTAAATCTGTGGAATTCTCTGCCCCAGAGAGCTGTGGAGGCTGGGTCATTGAATATATTTCAGGTGGAGATGGACAGATTTTTGAGCGATAAGGGAATGAAGGGTTATGGGGAGCGGCCGGGGAAGTGGAGCTGAGTCCATGATCGGATCAGCCATGATCGTATTGAATGGTGGAGCAGGCTCGATGGGCCGAATGGCCGACTCCTGCTCCTATTGCTTAAGTTCCTCCGGACTGCAGTCATCAGGAGTTGCTGCTCACTGCACCTAAAGGGAAGGACACTGGGTTTTCCCCTTGCAGCAAGTCTCTTTTGTTTTCATTCAGAACAGAAAACATTTCACAATCGCTCAGCAGCTGTTGCAGTTCATTGTAAAGTCAACTAAACCTTGCTCTGCACTGTCCCATCAAACACTCCCAGGGCAGGTACAGGGAGTTAGATACAGAATAAAGCTCCCTCTACACTGTCCCATCAAACACTCCCAGGGCAGGTACAGGGGGTTAGATACAGAATAAAGCTCCCTCTACACTGTCCCATCAAACACTCCCAGGGCAGGTACAGGGGGTTAGATACAGAGTAAAGCTCCCTCTACACTGTCCCATCAAACACTCCCAGGGCAGGTACAGGGGGTTAGATACAGAGTAAAGCTCCCTCTACACTGTCCCATCAAACACTCCCAGGGCAGGTACAGGGGGTTAGATACAGAGTAAAGCTCCCTCTACACTGTCCCATCAAACACTCCCAGGGCAGGTACAGGGGGTTAGATACAGAGTAAAGCTCCCTCTACACTGTCCTATCAAACACTCTCAGGGCAGGTACAGGGGGTTAGATACAGAGTAAAGCTCCCTCTACACTGTCCCATCAAACACTCCCAGGGCAGGTACATCACGGGGTTAGATACAGAGTAAAGCTCCCTCGACACTGTCCCATCAAACACTCCCAGGGCAGGTACAGGGGGTTAGATACAGAGTAAAGTTCCCTCTACACTGTGCCATCAAACACTCCCATGGCAGGTACAGCACGGGGTTAGATACAGAGTAAAGCTTCCTCTACACTGTCCCATCAAACACTCTCAGGGCAGGTACAGGGGGTTAGATACAGAGTAAAGCTCCCTCTACACTATCCCATCAAACACTCCCAGGGCAGGTACAGCACGGGGTTAGATACAGAGTAAAGCTCCCTCGACACTGTCCCATCAAACACTCCCAGGGCAGGTACAGGGGGTTAGATACAGAGTAAAGCTCCCTCTGCACTGTCCCATCAAACACTCCCTCGGCAGGTACAGCATGGGGTTAGATACAGAGTAAAGTTCCCTCCACACTGTCCCATCAAACACTCCCAGGACAGGTACACCACGGGGTTAGATACAGAGTAAAGCTCCCGCTACACTGTCCCATCAAACACTCCCAGGACAGGTACAGGGGGTTAGATACAGAGTAAAGCTCCCTCTGCACTGTCCCATCAAACACTCCCAGGGCAGGTACAGGGGGTTAGCTGCAGAGTAAAGCTCCCTCTACACTGTCCCATCAAACACTCCCAGGGCAGGTACAGGGGGTTAGATACAGAGTAAAGCTCCCTCTACACTGTCCCATCAAACTCCCAAGGCAGGTCCACCACGGGGTTAGATACAGAGTAAAGCTCCCTCTACACTATCCCATCAAACACTCCCAGGGCAGGTACAGCACGGGGTTAGATACAGAGTAAAGCTCCCTCGACACTGTCCCATCAAACACTCCCAGGGCAGGTACAAGGGGTTAGATACAGAGTAAAGCTCCCTCTGCACTGTCCCATCAAACACTCCCTCGGCAGGTACAGCATGGGGTTAGATACAGAGTAAAGTTCCCTCCACACTGTCCCATCAAACACTCCCAGGACAGGTACACCACGGGGTTAGATACAGAGTAAAGCTCCCGCTACACTGTCCCATCAAACACTCCCAGGACAGGTACAGGGGGTTAGATACAGAGTAAAGCTCCCTCTGCACTGTCCCATCAAACACTCTCAGGGCAGGTACAGGGGGTTAGATACAGAGTAAAGCTCCCTCTGCACTGTCCCATCAAACACTCCCAGGGCAGGTACAGGGGGTTAGCTACAGAGTAAAGCTCCCTCTACACTGTCCCATCAAACACTCCCAGGGCAGGTACAGGGGGTTAGATACAGAGTAAAGCTCCCTCTACACTGTCCCATCAAACATTCCCAGGGCAGGTACAGCACGGGGTTAGATGCAGAGTAAAGCTCCCTCTACACTGTCCCATCAAACTCCCAAGGCAGGTCCACCACGGGGTTAGATACAGAGTAAAGCTCCCTCTACACTGTCCCATCAAACACTCCCAGGGCAGGTACAGGGGGTTAGCTACAGAGTAAAGCTCCCTCGACACTGTCCCATCAAACACTCCCAGAGCAGGTACAGCACGGGGTTAGATACAGAGTAAAGCTCCCTCGACACTGTCCCATCAAACACTCCCAGGGCAAGTATAGCACGGGGTCAGATAGACAGTAAAGCTCCCTCTATCTGTGTATGTACAAGCTGAGCGACATGTAGAGTTTGTTCCATTCTCAGCATTCGATACCGCAGACCTTCAAACTGGACTGAGTTGACTCCAACATGATTGTCCTGGGGATGATGCATTGCATCTCGCTGTCTGGGAGCTTAATTTAAATGTCTCATCCTCCTGTTTAAATCCCTCCATGGTCTCGGCCCTCCCTATCTCTGAAACTTCCTCCAAACCCTACATCACTCCCTATCTCTGTAACTTCCACCAAACCCTACACCTCACCCTATCTTTGTAATCACCTCCAGCCCCTACACCCCTCAATATCTCTATAACATCCTTGAGCCCCTACACCCCTTCCTAACTCTATAACCTCCTCCAGCCCCTACACCCCTCCCTATCACTGTAACCTTCTTGAACCCCTACACCCTTCCAAAACTCTGTAAACTCCTCCAGCCCCTGCACCCCTCCCGCTCTCAGTAAACCCACCAACCCCTATACCTCTCCCTATCTCTGTAACCTGCTCCAGCCCCTACACCCCTCCCTATCTCTGTAATCCCCTCCAGCCCCTACAACATTCCCTAAATCTGTAACCTCCTCCAGCCCCTACACCCCTCCCTATCTCTGTAATCCCCTCCAGCCCCTACAACATTCCCTAAATCTGTAACCTCCTCCAGCCCCTACAACCCTCCCTATCTCAGTAACTCCCTCCAACCCCTATACCCCTCCCTATCTCTGTAACCCCCTCCAGCCCCTATACCCCTCCCTATCTCTGTAACCCCCTCCAGCCACTACACCCCTCCCTATCTCTGTAACCTCCTCCAGCCCCGACACCCCTCCCTATCTCTGTAATCTCCTCCAGCCCCGACATCCCTCCCTATCTCTGTAAACCCCTCCAGCCCTTACACCCCTCCCTATCTCTGTAACCTCCTCCAGCCCTTACACCCCTCCCTATCTCTGTAACATCCTCCAGCCCCCACACCCCTCCCTATCGCTGTAACCTCCTTGAGCCCCTACACCCCTACCTATCTCTGTAACATCCTACAGCCCCTACACCCCTCCCTATCTCTGTAACCTACTCTAGCCCCCACAGCCCTCCCTATCTCTGTAACCCCCTCCAGCCCCTATACCCCTCCCTATCTCTATTATCTCCTCCAGCCCCTGCACCCCTCCCTATCTATATAACTCGCTCTAGCCCCTACACCCCTCCCTATCTCTGTAACCTCCTCCAGCCCCTACAGTCCTCCCTATCTCTGTAACCTCCTCCAGCCCCTACACCCCTCCCTATCTCTGTAACCTCCTCCAGCCCCTACACCCCTCCCTATCTATATAACTCGCTCTAGCCCCTACACCCCTCCCTATCTCTGTAACCTCCTCCAGCCCCTACAGCCCTCCCTATCTCTGTAACCTCCTCCAGACCCTCAACCCCCCCCCCCCCCTCCCCCTCCCGAGATCTCTGCTCTCCCTCTAACTCTGCCCTCTTGAGCATCCCTGATTATAATCGCTCCACCATCGGTGGCCGTGCCTTCTGTTGCCTGGGCCCCAAGCTCTGGAACTCCCTCCCTAAACCTCTCCGCCTCTCTCTCGTCCGATACGACTCTCCTTAAAAGCGACCTTTTTTGACCCAGCTGCCCGAATATCGCCACCTACAGCCCAGGGTAAAATTCGGTTTGATAATGGCTCCTGTTTTAGTCCGTTAAATGAGCTTGTATCTGGAGCAGTGCTCCCACACACACTCAGGGGGCAGTGAGGAGGCAGGGGCTCTCCTGGGCCCTTGGTCCTGCCAACCTTCAGCTGGGGTCTCCGGACCTGGGTGAGAGAGACGGGCCGGTGAAGGGCCGAGGGACTGCCCGCTCTCGCTGGGGCGAACGGAAAGACGACACCTCCTGATCTCTCAACCCTCGGGATCGTGTGGGCGGCTAGAGGTGTGGTTCAGCTCATTGAGAGTTGGGGCAGCCCCAGACACTAAACAAAGTATACCCAACCGACTGGAAAGACCGGACATTCAACACGTCAGGTGAGCAAGTCCATGAGGGAGATTTGTGGCAAGAATTTTCATTTCGATAGCGCCTTTCACCCTCAGGACTTCCCAAAGCACCTCACAGCCAATGAAGTACTTTTTGGAGTGCAGTCACTGTTGTAATATGGCAAACGCAGCAGCTAGTATGTGCACAGCAAGCTCCCACACACAGCACTGTGATAATGACCCAGGTACTCTGTTTTCGGCATGCTGGTTGAGGGGTGAATATTGGCCCCAGGACACCAGGGAGAACTCCCCCTGCTCTTCTTCCAAATAGTGGACTTTTTACGTCCACCTGAGAGAGCAGATATTGGTTTAATGTCTTTTCTGAAAGGCAGCACCTCCGACAGTGCGGTACTCCCTCAGTACTGCCCCTCCGACAGCGCGGCGCTCCCTCAGTACTGCCCCTCCGACAGCGCAGTACGGTGCTCCCTCAGTACTGCCCCTCCGACAGCGCGGTCCTCCCCAGTACTGCCCCTCCGACAGCGCAGTACGGTGCTCCCTCAGTACTGCCCCTCCGACAGCGCGGTCCTCCCTCAGTACTGCCCCTCCGACAGCGCAGTACGGTCCTCCCTCAGTACTGCCCCTCCGACAGTGCGGCGCTCCCTCAGTACTGCCCCTCCGACAGTGAGGCACTCCCTCAGTACTGCCCCTCCGACAGCGCAGTACGGTGCTCCTTCAGTACTGCCCCTCCGACAATGAGGCACTCCCTCAGTACTGCCCCTCCGACAGCGCAGTACGGCGCTCCCTCAGTACTGCCCCTCCGACAGCGCGGCGCTCCCTCAGTACTGCCCCTCCGACAGCGCAGTACGGTGCTCCCTCAGTACTGCCCCTCCGACAGCGCAGTACGGTGCTCCCTCAGTACTGCCCCTCCGACAGCGCGGCGCTCCCTCAGTACTGCCCCTCCGACAGCGCAGTACGGTGCTCCTTCAGTACTGCCCCTCCGACAGCGCAGTACGGCGCTCCCTCACCACTGGCACTGGGAGTGTCAGCCTGGATTTTGCGCTCAAAGTCTCTGGAGCGGGAACCGGAGCCACGGCCTCCTGCCTCTTGCGCAGGAATGCTAAGCACTGAGCCACGGTGGGAGTTTCTGGGGCAGGGAGAGAGCCAGCAGGGGTTGTGGAAGAGAGAGGCGGATAGGGTTAAGTGAATTGTTTACAGCCTCGAGTCGTTTTCTTATAAGAAGTCATGTGAGCACTGGCTCGCTGCAAGGCTTTTGTTTAACCATTTTTTTGTTATTTACGCACGGCTGCAGTCATGTTCTTGTCTGGGGACTTTCCCTGTCGTCTTAATCAGAAACCAGCACAAGAGACGCAAATAACATTTCCTCATCTCTCTCTTCCCCCCCGGCTTCCCCAGGAGCAAACAAGCACAGACACACTCGTACTAGGCCGCACCGATCCCCCTTGTCGCCAAGGGCAACCGCGAGTCAGGTCAGATTCTGGCCGACTGCTCGCTGGCTTGCTCTTTTTTGGCGGGTTGGGGGGAATTGGTGCCAGAATTCAGGGAGCGTCTTGCAAAAAGACTCTCTCCCTCTGGGATTGGTTTGCCAGAGGGCAGCAGACGGGCCGAGTGTCCGCCATTGCTCGCCATCGAACAGGCATCGGGTGTCCATGGAGATTGCCTGTGGGGAGTGCGGGCGCACGGCCCAGTCTCACTTCGAACACAAGTCCTAATTTCAACAGCAAAAACTTAAGAACAGAAGGAACAGGAGCAGGAGTCGGCCATTCGGCCCCTCGAGCCTGCTCCACCATCCAATACGATCATGGCTGATCCGATCATGGACTCAGCTCCACTTCCCCGCCCGCTCCCCATAACCCTTCACTCCCTTATCGCTCAAAAATCTCTCTATCTCCACCTTAAATATATTCAATGTCCCAGCCTCCACAGCTCTCTGGGGCAGAGAATTCCACAGATTTACAACCCTCTGAGAGAAGAAATTCCTCCTCATCTCAGTTTTAAATGGGCGGCCCCTTATTCTAAGACCGTGCCCCCTAGTTCTAGTCTCCCCCATCAGTGGAAACATCCTCTCTGCATCCACCTTGTCGAGCCCCCTCATAATCTGATACGTTTCGATAACATCACCTCTCATTCTTCTGAACTCCAATGAGTAGAGGCCCAACCTACTCAACCTTTCCTCATAAGTCAACCCCCTCATCCCCGGAATCAACCGAGTGAACCTTCTCTGAACTGCCTCCAAAGCAAGTGTATCCTTTCGTAAATACGGTGACCCAAACTGCACGCAGTACTCCAGGTGTAGCCTCACCAATACCCTATACAGTTGTAGCAGGACTTCTCTGCTTTTATACTCTATCCTCTGTATATAAAACTGTATTTATATAGCGCCTTTAATGTAGTGAAACGTCCCAAGGCGCTTCACAGGGGCCTAAAAGAGAAAAGATTTGACACCGAGCCACATTAGGAGAAATTAGGGCAGGTTGGTCACTGAGGTGGGTTTTAAGGAGCATCTTGAAGGAGGAGAGAGAGGTTTAGAGAGACGGAGAGGTTTCGGGAGGGAGTTCCAGAGCTTGGGGCCCAGGCAACAGAAGGCACGGCCACCGATGGTGGAGCGATTATAATCAGGGATGGTCAGGAGGGCAGAATTAGAGGGGCGCAGAGATCTCGGGGGTTGTGGTGCTGGAGGAGGTTACAGAGATAGGGAGGGGCGAGGGCCATGGAGGGATTTGTAAACAAGGATGAGAATTTTTAAATCAAAGCGTGGCTTAACCGAGAGCCAATGTGGGTCAGCTCGCACAGGGGGTGATGGGTGAGTGGGACTCGGTGCGAGTTAGGACATGGGGCGGTGAGCACAGGGGGTGATGGGTGAGTGGGACTCGGTGTGAGTTAGGACACGGGGCAGTGAGCACAGCGGGTGATGGGTGAGTGGGACTCGGTGCGAGTTAGGACACGGGTCAGTGAGCACAGGGGGTGATGGGTGAGTGGGACTCGGTGTGAGTTAGGACACGGGGCAGTGAGCACAGCGGGTGATGGGTGAGTGGGACTCGGTGTGAGTTAGGACACGGGTCAGTGAGCACAGGGGGTGATGGGTGAGTGGGACTCGGTGCGAGTTAGGACACGGGTCAGTGAGCACAGGGGGTGATGGGTGAACGGGACTTGGTGCGAGTTAGGACACGGGGCAGTGAGCACAGGGGGTGATGGGTGAGCGGGACTTGGTGCGAGTTAGGACACGGGGCAGTGAGCACAGGGGGTGATGGGTGAGTGGGACTCGGTGCGAGTTAGGACACGGGGCAGCTGACACACTCCTGGCATAACCCACTCTTAATCCTATAGTGTCAGCTGTGGCTCAGTGGGCAACACACTTGCCTCTGAGTCAGAAGGTTGTGGGTTCAAGTCACACTCCAGGGACTTGAGCACATAAATTTAGGCTGCCACTCCAGTGCAGTGCTGAGGGAGTGCCGCACTGTCGGAGGGGCAGTACTGAGGGAGCGCCGCACTGTCGGAGGGGCAGTACTGAGAGAGCACCGCACTGTTGGAGGGGCAGTACTGAGGGAGCAACGCACTGTCGGAGAGGCAGTACTGAGGGAGCGCCGCACTGTCGGAGGGGCAGTACTGAGAGAGCACCGCACTGTCGGAGGGGCAGTACTGAGGGAGCGCCGCACTGTCGGAGGGGCAGTACTGAGGGAGCGCCGCACTGTCGGAGGGGCAGTACTGAGGGAATGCCGCACTGTCGGAGGGGAAGTACTGAGGGAATGCCGCACTGTCAGACGGGCAGTACTGAGGGAATGCCGCACTGTCAGACGGGCAGTACTGAGGGAGTGCCGCACTGTCAGAGGGGCAGTACTGAGGGAGCGCCGCACTGTCAGAGGGGCAGTACTGAGGGAGCACCGCACTGTCGGAGGGGCAGTACTGAGGGAGCGCCGCACGGTCGGAGGGGCAGTACTGAGGGAGTGCCGCACTGTCGGAGGGGCAGAACTGAGGGAGCGCCGCACTGTCGGAGGGGCAGAACTGAGGGAGCGCCGCACTGTCGGAGGGGCAGTACTGAGGAAGTGCCGTACTGTCGGAGGGGTAGCACTGAGGGAGCGATGCATTGACGGAGATGCCGTCATTCAGGTGAGATGTTAAACCGAGGCCCCGTCTGCTTTCTCAGGTGGATGTAAAAGATCCCATGGCACTGTTTCCATGAAAAGCAGGGGGAGTTCTCCCCGGGGCCAATATTCATCCCTCCATCACCATCAGAAAAACAGATTGCCTGGGTCATTATCGCAGTGCTCTTTGTGGGAGCTTGCTGTGCACAAATTGGCTGCTGTGTTGCGACACAGACCACACTCCAAAAGTACTTCATTCGATGCAAATTGCTTTTGGATGTCCGCTGGTCGTGGTAGGTGCTATAGAAATGCAAGTCTTTCTTTAAAACACACCCGGCCCTGACTACGAGATGGATGGCCTTCTGCTGACCAATGGTATTCAGGGACATGGAGCAGAGGCGGGCCCTACAGAGTTAGGTCGCAGATCAGTTTTCATCTCATTGAATGGCAGAGCAGGCTCAAGTGGCTAAACTGTCTCCTGCGGTTCCTACCTCCTCCCGAATATGATCATGATCAGATAATCATGATTTGAGTGACTTTGTTTGAGGGATAAAGAAACCACAGATAATCAGCCCATCAAATCTTTCCTCATAGCAAAAATTCTTCAGTCAAGAATGTTGCCGGGACTGGAGAATTTTAGCGATGAGGAAAGATTGGATAGGCTGGGGTTGTTTGCTTTGGAACAGAGGAGGCTGAGGGGAGACCTGATTGAGGTGGATACAATGATGAGGGGCCTGGATAGAGTGGATAGGAAGGACCTGTTTCCCTTGGCAGAGGGGTCAACAACCAGGGGGCACAGATTGAAAGTAATTGGGGGGAGGTTTAGAGGGGATTTGAAGGGCAATGTCTTCACCCAGAGGGTGGTGGGGGTCTGGAACTCACGGCCTGTAAGGGTGGTCATTGCATTTTAAAGGTCACAGAAAGATTGCATTTATATAGCGCCTTCCACAACCACCGGACGTCTCAACGCGTTTACAGCCAATGAAGTATTTTTGGAGTGCGGTCACTGTTGTATTGTGGGAAACACGACAGGCAATGTGCGCACAGCAAGCTCCCACACACAGCAATGTGATAATGACCCAGATCACATCTGTTTTTGTGATGTTGATTGAGGGGTAAATATTGGCCCCAGGACACCGGGGAGAACTCCCCCTGCTCTTCTTCAAAATAATAGCCGTGGGATCTTTTACGTCCGTCCGAGAGAGCAGATGGGGCCTCAGTTTAACGTCTCATCCGAAAAGCGGCACCTTCAACAGTGCGGCACTCCCTCAGTACTGCCCCTCCAACAGTGCTGCGCTCCCTCAGTACTGCCCCTCCGACAGTGCGGGGCTCCCTCAGTACTGCCCCTCCCACAGTGCGGTGCTCCCTCAGTACTGCCCCTCCGACAGTGCGGCGCTCCCTCAGTACTGCCCCTCCGACAGTGCGGCGCTCCCTCAGTACTGCCCCTCCGACAGTGTGGCGCTCTCTCAGTAATGCCCCTCCGACAGTGCGGCGCTCCCTCAGTACTGCCCCTCCGACAGTGCTGCGCTCCCTCAGTACTGCCCCTCCAACAGTGCGGGGCTCCCTCAGTACTGCCCCTCCGACAGTGCGGCGCTCCCTCAGTACTGCCCCTCCGACAGTGTGGCGCTCCCTCAGTACTGCCCCTCCGACAGTGCGGGGCTCCCTCAGTACTGCCCCTCCGACAGTGCGGCGCTCCCTCAGTACTGCCCCTCCGACAGTGTGGCGCTCCCTCAGTACTGCCCCTCCGACAGTGCGGGGCTCCCTCAGTACTGCCCCTCCGACAGTGCGGCGCTCCCTCAGTACTGCCCCTCCGACAGTGTGGCGCTCCCTCAGTACTGCCCCTCCGACAGTGCAGCGCTCCCTCAGTACTGCCCCTCCGACAGTGCGGCGCTCCCTCAGTACTGCCACTCCGACAGTGCGGGGCTCCCTCAGTACTGCCCTCCGACAGTGCGGCGCTCCCTCGGTACTGCCCCTCCGACAGTGCGGCGCTCCCTCAGTACTGCCCCTCCGACAGTGCGGAACTCCCTCGGTACTGCCCCTCCGACAGTGCGGTGCTCCCTCAGTACTGTCCCTCCGACAGTGCGGGGCTCCCTCAGTACTGCCCCTCCGACAGTGCGGGGCTCC